>NC_056742.1:58402759-58650259 GCF_019279795.1 Protopterus annectens | reverse complement strand
CTTTTGCTTGGCTTTAAAAATGTGTGCAAGGGGCCTATGATTTGAAAAAACCCAAAGGTAAACTTAATCCACCACTGGCCAGATGCATTTTCTTTGAGTGTAGGTTTCAATGCTGTTTCAGTGAATGTGAGTTTTAAAGGCAAAGAAGTATTAAAGCTATGTCTGTTTATGAGAGACTGTATTGCTTGTATAGCAAATGTCTATAAGTGTTTGTGCTGTAAAATTTGAAATAAAGGTTTTACATTAAATCCAAGTATCTGTAATCATTGTAGAAGTAAAGCCGAAAACAGTATGCACACAGAGTTTTGAACAGTATTTATGCCAATTGCGGAGAAATGGAGAGATAGCCAAGTAATGGGACACCGGAATGGCTGCGCGTGTGTGTGTGTGTGTGTGTGTGTGTGTGTGTGTGTGTGTGTGTGTGTGTGTGTGTGTGTGATGGGTACCGCATGCGTGGGGGGGGCGTATGCGTGGGGGTGTACCGCATTTTGCTTTCATGTACATGTCCAGAATTTTTGACATGAAAAGTTGGCAACCCTATGTGGACTGCACAACTAAAAACATTGTGTATTTAGCCATGTGTTCAAAATGCGAACAATTCTACATAGGAAAGACTACAAGACAATTAAAATAAAGGCTCTCCAAACATGTCAGTGATATTAGACTCAAGGACTTTAAAAATCCACTGGCAAAACATATCAGGGATCATGTAGATCATAGTTTTATGTTTAGGGGTCTTAAAGTTATTTACACGTCCAGCAGGGGGGGACAACATTAATGATAGATTAGAAAGGAAAACATAAGGAATGGGTGTGCTAATTGCAGTGCTATGTGTTGTTGAACAAAGTGGATGTAAGGGACGTCCTAAAACTTGGTTAACTGATAGTGGTTTTGATGTATAGCCACTTACATCAGTATCCAGAGATTATCAGTATCCAGATATATATATCCTCTAAATATCATAACCTGCATAAGCAAACTCTAATCTAAAACGTAATGTTCACTTAATTTAAAGTAAAA
The DNA here is from genome assembly GCF_019279795.1 of Protopterus annectens. Lineage (NCBI taxonomy): Eukaryota > Metazoa > Chordata > Ceratodontiformes > Protopteridae > Protopterus > Protopterus annectens. The sequence goes on along the minus strand of NC_056742.1, from coordinate 58,649,239 downwards.
CAATACCTTTCTAAGTAAATTCACAAATGGACTTAATTTCCCATTCAGTTAAAAGTAAAAAAAAAACTTTACACACACACATACACACACACACACACACACACACACACACACACACACACACACACACACACACACACACACACACACACGCACAAAACTTTCCAAAACCCGCACTGTCCACTTGCCTCCAGCAACCTCTTTTTAGAACAAAAAAGTTAAATCAAGAAATTGAAAACAGATTACAACTATCTAGTTACTGGCAAATAGGCACAATTCTAACTGAATTACCAGAAAGTTAACTATAAAAATAATTGAACTACAACACTAATAAATATTAAGATAGACCTGCAACTAAAATGCATCAAAAATGTCACTGCACAGAAAAAAAATTATATTTATATTTCTCCTAAAAATCTATACAAAAATCCACACACAAGGCATTTGATTTGTCAGCATCCATATAAAATACCTAAAGCCCTGTTAAGCAGAAATTTAGGCTGGGATTCAAAGACATTGCACACTGTCATGGCCCGCATACTGCTATTTACTGTGTTTGCATGTCTAGGCCTAATGCTCATTAATGATGAATGCGTGTTGATGACAGCACAAGGTAGTAAGATCAGGAAATATTCCACACCATCTGTGACAGAGACTGCAAGAAGAGTACATAGTATTCATAGTGGTACTTTTGACCATAGGGATCTAGTGGCAAGAAGTGTTCTCATCAGCTGGATCTGTGCCTTAATGAGGCTCTGCACAATGCAGTGTCAAGAGGGATAAGCAAGTTCAAGGGCCATGATGCATGTGTGTAGATCTATTTTTTAATTATATTAACATTTGAAAATGGGATTGGTAATGAACACTAGGCCTGGTCATGCAAACAGAAAACAGCAGACTGACACAGTGGAAGTGTGCTGGGCCGATAACACAGAGTTTGATGGATCAAAACTAGACTGTAATATGGCAATGGTCAAAAGCTTCAGGTTGCAAAGTTGGTGTGAAGCCCCAGCATTGGACCAGGAATCAAGGAGCATCAGTCCTCCCCACTAGCACCAGTGGGGGACATGCATTGGAGGATGACAAGTACACACGCAGTATTTACAGATGCAGCTCTGTGCATCAAGTGCAAATTCCCTTAAGAGTACACAGAGACCACAGTCAGTTCAGGGCTGTTTTTCCCCTCTTTCTCCAGATCCCCAGTAAGACTCCCCACTGGCACAGCTACAGGGTTGAGATCTCAGCTGAGTGGCCAAGCCAAGACCTCCAGCACCCTCTATCCACCCAGTGCTTCATGTTCCTGCCCAAGTAGCTGACACACACACACAAGTTTAGATTTACACACACACACACACACACACACACACACACACACACACACACACACACACACACACACACACACACACCTGGGAATGGCTGGCACAGGCCCAGACTGTATGGTAGTTATTACTGCCCCCAGCCACGTCCTTATCAGCTACTCTAAGGCCCTTAACAAACGGTGTCCAATCTTACTGTGTCATGTTAATTAATCCAAATGGTAGTTTGACGAAGAGCAAGGCTATTAGGAATGGCCCACAGTGGCAACAAATATATATGCAAGTACTCCCAGAACTTAAATATGTCTCACAAATAGCAGCTAGAATGAAAGGTTTAAATATATTAAATAATAAATAATAAAAGAACAAGAAAATACTCAGAAAATAATCACAGTTACATCAGAGTTCAAAATCACAAGAAGTACTTAAAACAACATTGCAGGGCAGTCTCAAATAAATAAAGAAAACATCTAAGCTATACTTCATTATATTTCTGACTATATGTTAGATAAATTATTGTATCCTACTTAACTAACTTATAGAGCAAGGCAAGACAGATGTGATGAATGGGTCTTCCAGCTGATGCTGTCAGGTCAAAGACAAAATACAAAATGCTCAGTCCCTTTCTCTCAGAGAGTTCTTAAATTAATATCTCAAATATTGCTGCTGGAATACTTGCAGCATGATATTACCTCTTGTCATCCGACGATCCAGCATTTAGCATCCACCTGTGAAAATACAAAGACCTCAGATCTTTTAGCTAATGGTGGAAGTCATGAAATAATTTACATTCCTCTTCATTTAAAGACAATTCAAAAAACTTATAGTTCTAGACATGTCTCCTGTTGCAATAAAACTGAAAGATAACATCTCTTTTGTTTATGGTCCAACCATAAAGTAACTTAATCTCAACTATTCTTCTGAAGTTTTGCAAGTTAATCACTTGTGTTTCCTTCTCCCTGTTAAAATATACACATCTAAACAGTTGCAATAATGTATATACATTTCTGCTCAGTACTTTACAAAATATCTGTTCAGCACATGTCTGTACAATATAACATGCTGTTCTAATACATCTGCAACACAAGCATCTTACATGAAGCATGTGGACAATCACAAATGACACATAACCATTTACAAAATTCCAGACAGCTGTGGTGGCAGTATCTTACTTTTGTTGCACTTCTATATACAATCATGTTAATATTCACAAGTGACATATAATTATTTACAAAATTCCAGCAGGCTGGGCTGCCACTATCTCCTTTTGTCACAAAGACATATATAATAAGAAAGAGGTAGAAGCATTTATTATACTGCAACTAGTTAAAACACAAACATACACATGCACAAGAAAAGTCTTACATTAAACCATATTTACAACTATCTAGCTTTATTTTTCAGAATCTTTCTTTTCAGACAGTAGTTTGGGTTCTTATACAGGATATCATAATTGGGTGAAAGACACAAAAATTAGTTTGTGTTTAATTTGTGCATCCTATTAAGTGCTTTTTACTTTGTGCTTTACTCAATCTGGACGTTTCAGGAATCACTAACACAATTAAATGCAGATCAAAAATGAATAAATAAAAAAAATAAAACTCACGAGTTATTGCAAATCTCCCACTAAAGCAACTACAGACTAGTACTGGGCTTGCAGGTCACTAACCATGAAAGTCCTGTTCACATGTCAGTACTGAGAAATTGCTTTTAAACAACAAGATAAAAGAAGATATTTTAGGGGATGTGAAAGTCTGTCATGGCACAATTGGAATTGCACTGCAACATGTAACCCTGAGTCATGCTTCAGTCCATTTAGCGCTGCTTTTCTCTAAGTGTGTGACCATCTGCAAAAGTACCCATTTGGTATCTGCTGCAAAAAACACAGCACAGAGCTATGGGAAATGGTTAAAAACATAAGTTATTTATTGATCAGCAGATCTTCTATGACCAGAAGTGCAAAACCAACTCTTACTTCCTCAACTCTACCTCACACACTCTATAACTAGATACTCTCTCCCTCTGCCCTGCTATCTATGCTAATCTCACACTATACCCCCAAACACTGTCTCTGCAGTACAGACCAAGATCTCCTGGAAGTCTATAAGCCAGGAAGCAAGTTGGTAAACTGCTGTATAGTCATTCTATTGCCAGCTCCTGGAATCAACTTCCCCCTAACCTGAGAGCTGTCACTAACAGTTGCAGTTTCAAAAAAAATGCTAAAAGATCTCATGCTTAAATCATGGACTTGCCCCTGCAGTAATCCTACTTGACCTATACCTCCTCTTCTTTCTTCCTCCTATAGCTCTGTTAATATTATTATTTCAGAGACTATCCCACGAATATTTATCTTCCTTATAAGACTTTCTGCTAAAAATCAACCTGTCCTCTCTCAGTCAAATCTTTATAGCTAATGTACTTCATGTATTTTAACCTGTAGGTTTGTTCCAGTTGTTAACTGTATACTTACTGTTTACTGTAATGCAACCATTTAATTCTTATGTTGTTCTTATGCTGTTTTAAACATGGAATTGTTCTCTCTGAGAGCAATTGGGCTTCTGCTAAAGATAGGAATGAGTTGTTGGTGTATCAAGAATTCAAACAGTCTGGGGCTACTGACATTCGGCTGGTTACTACACATGGCCGCAACACCAATATCCTTATGGATATTGTTAATCATCATTGGAATATACTGATGGCTGATCACAGTTATCTTATAGTCTTAGCCTCAAATGTTTATTTTCCTTTCATAGAGGCAAAACATTGGGCTCTCATTTTAGCAATTACAAACAATGGGGTGAATTTATTAGACCTCAACAAAAAATAAAAATCACTGGGGAACCATTATATGGTTGTGTCCCATGTGGCCATTGCACATATTGCACAAGTGTAGTTAAGTCTAAACAATTTTCCAGCAAAAATACAGCTTTGGTATTTGACATCAAATTTTTGGCTAATTGCAGTACCGACTAGGTTATTTATTTAGCTACATGCTCTTGTTCAGCATTTTACATTGGGCAGACTTCTCAACCATTATGAATATGCATGATGGAACATTTCAGTGATCTCAGAAATAAAAGACAGTCTAATTCTCTGTACAAGCATTCACTTATACACACCATGGCATGTTTCAGATTCACGATCATTGATAGGGTATTAGGTCATAGGACCAATAAAACTGGGTGGCACACCATACTAAATAATAAAGAAAATAATGGATTATTAAACTGGGTGGGTTGTTCCCACCTGGATTGAATAAGCAATTATAATTATCCAATCCAGTGTATCTTTGATGTTACCTGGATGTATATAATTGTGTTTTGATACCTTAAAAGTTTAACACTGAGGAAGGCTTTTGTAGACGAAACTGGTCTGATAATTTTTGTGGGGTAATTCTTCCTGATTTCCCCTATGATGTATTAAATGTATGTATTTTCCACATTACATTGTGCTAGCCTAGTAATTTTTTACTTTGATTTGATTCCTTTTGAGCCTTTGTACTTGCCGTATCTGCGAGGGGTTGTTTTGCTTACATATTTGCTGATTGTATACCATGCAAGTTTCTTTTCATCCTTATTAATCTGATACGTATCTGTATGTGTCTTATATGTCTGGAGCTTTTCTCCTTGGGCCTCTGCTGAAAAGGGCTTCTTGCCCAGTCAGACTAACCTGGTTAACAAATGTCAAATAAATAAATAAATAAGTAAGATGATACTCAGATTATTGAATATTTTGTCTAGTTTAATGAAAGAGCATACTAGGATTTCTGGAAAGAGGTAATCCTTTTCTCTCTGCTATTACATTATTAAAATGTGTTATGTATTGTAGAATATTAACAGTGAAGCTAAGCTAACATTTAATTTAATCCATGTACTTAGAACAAGGAACTGTTAAGTGTCATCTGGATTGCAGAGGTACTGCTCTAAATCTTCATTTTTTTGTGTGGCGGTGCCATTATCTTAAGAGTTATACTGTTGCTATGTAGTACACAATATGGGTTTGTCAAGCCATTATGAAGTCTACTTTGCTTTATGGTGTTTTGGTAGGAAACGACTGTATATGAATTGTTGTTACATCATCATGAAATTAGATTATAATAGCATTCCTTCTAGTCTGTACCCTTATATGCTGAGGAAAAGGACACTAAACCTAGTCTTAGTGACAGTGTGGGTAACTTGTAAAGAAAAATGAAAGCAGCGCCATGCATCTTTTTATATCAAATGAGAGCATGCACTTCATTTGGGTAACTTGTAAAAAAAAATGAAAGCAGCGCCATGCATCTTTTTATATCAAATGAGAGCATGCACTTCATTTTTGTACTACAGTTTCAACACTCTGTGAGTTTTTCTGGATTTGGTTTGTTACAAATTCTCATGTTTCCTCACTGTACATGGACAACATATTCAGCATTCACTGCCTAAAGTTGTAACCTAATCATACTATTAGACAACAGTTAGCAAGAAGTGTATAAGCCCTGGCGGGTAAAACAGTGAAGAATGAAACACCATCTATGCAATCCAAGAGGTTTATATTAAGCTATAACTGTAATTCAAAATAGCACATCAGTAGTAGCTGGGGGGGGGGGTGGGCAGCACAGTTGTGTAACAATGATGTACAGTACAGATACTGATCAGTTATATTAAACAGTTAAACCAGGAAAATAAAAACAATCATTTGTGTACTGTAACTGCAATTAGAATGTCATTTTCTGACTTATAGAATATTTAGCAGACGAGCATGCTAGCAGTTGTAAGGGATGTTCTTTTTTATTCTTTAATTTTGCTCCTAGATTGACTACTATATTGTTAAACAGCTTTCAACCTCCCAAAACAGAGATTTAGAGAAAAAGTCAGAAACCCGAGAGACATTTTAAATATTGGTACTGCTGCTGATTAAGTGATTAAGAAATCTGACATAGCAAGAACTTTCTCAAGTAAAATAAACATATAATTGTAATAACTGCCATAATTTATTATTTGTTCACTATAATTCTAAACCATCCATCCACCTGCCATACTATATATACAAATACACATACAAAACATTAATTCAGGATGGGCACAGCAAAATTCTGAGCCATAATCAGAGGCAGTTGAGACACATCTTGTTAAAAACCTCATTTTATACAGCTAAGATGTACTAGCTGTAGTATATTAGACATAAAGCCAATTTTCAGATGAGTGCTGCAAATTGAATGGTACACAACCTTCTAAAATGTTGATTTTTAGAGGCGAGACATTCCGACTTAAACAATGAATTTGTGGAGTACATAAGCTTAGTGCAGTAAAATTGTGATGGCAGGTATAACCAGGAAGAGAGTTTCTGTTTTTGCATGTCAAATATAAACTGTACGGTTAGGTCTAAAATGACAGCTCTCAGAAAAGAGAGCAACTTCCTAGCATCTGACAGAACCTACTAGACCATGGAAAATGCATTTACACATGGAGCAGCCTTAGTGAAAGGTCAATGGCCCTGCTGTAGTTAAAAGTACCAGTTTCAGGGAAATAAAGGAATGCAATCGTATTTCTGTCCTCTTTCTCTACCAGGAACAAAATTCAGTAAAATTTTGCTGTCTGTAAGGGTCAGTTTTATATAATATTACACCAGTCTTGTGGCTTTTCACCTATATTATAATTAAGGATTATGATGAATCAGTCATTTATCATTATGTTCTCAGACTCCACTGCTCCCCCCTGAGAAACAACACAGCATCTCTAGTATTACTGGTTTATAATATTCACAGTGCTTGCCGCTTCAGTTTCTAAGTACATCTGTTTTAATTTTTATTATTTGAGTTTAACCAAAGAAGGATTTCTACTAAGTACACAGTTTTTATTTAATCTGGTGAATATTCAAAAGAAAAAAAAAAAACTCAAAGGCGTTAACCCTTTCAGAAATATATAAAATGATCCTTTTTCTAAGATGCAAATGTATTCTAATTTTGTATACCTCGATATTCATCTAGAATATGAAAAGTCTTCCAAAGCTCTCATGAACTATGTACCACCTTTTCATTAATCAACATTTCTCATGAGACTAGGCCAAAGTAGAACCTTGTTTTTTCACCTCTTCTACAAAAAAACTAAAAAATACAAACATGAAGCAAAAGGACCTATCCTCTCTCAAAGGTCTTTTTTCGACACATCATTTTACAAAATATAATATTATATTGGCACTGTTTTCCAAAAATTACTTTATGTGGCCTATGCTGATACTTGTTTCTAAAATGTATGGTTTACTTAAACACGGTTAAAAAATTCAATCTGATTTCAAAAATGTGTTATGGCAGTAGTTTGAATGATAGTACAACAGATTGGTTTACTATCACACAAGGTTTTATGGGAAATAGACATATGTTGAAAAGTAATACAGGTTTCCTTGCTGGGTGACTGATATGTATTCATTAGAGAGGTAGACACTGGCAAACAAAGCAGGACATTATATTAGTTCTAAAGTTGTATGCATGAGAAGGAAAATAGGTCTGCAAAAATTTTCAAGAGGCAATTTTTTTGGGTCTATATTAGATCAGCGAATGCTTAAAAAAGCGAACGCTGATTGATTGAACTTCTGTAAGCAAAAGCTTACAATCTCGAACTGTCAGAACAGCGATTTTTTACCTAGGGAAAAAAATTGCTGTTCCAAAACACATACACACAACACAAGCACACCAAACAAACAGCAATCCACACACTTACACATAAAATCTTAACACCTAACCCTACACTAAACTATACACACACCACTAACTATCCACTTACCTTAACCCAAACCCTAACCCTAAGGTCTGTCACTATCGCACACTCACCTCACCCGCTCCCTAACCCTAACTCACCTAACCCGCCCTAATCCTCACATCCACACAATCGCACACGTACCTAACCCACACCCTAACCCTAACTCACCTAACCCGCCCTAACACTCACATCCACACAATCGCACACGTACCTGAACCTGACCCGTAACTTTCCACCACAGCACCAAAAATACCGAAGCAACAGAAACGGACAACCAAATTCTTTCTCTAGGAAAAAATTTGGGTTTCTGTTGCTTCGATATTTTAAGCTTTCGCTTACATAAGTTCAATCAATCAGCGTTCGCTTTTTTAAGCGTTTGCTGATCTAATATAGACCCAATTTTTTTTAGTATTCAGGCAGACAACAACATTATAAACAGCATGTTTAGGATTTTTGGATGCTCGGTGTTTTTGTGGTGGGGAGAGTCAGGATTTATTGTTTTTGTTATAGCAGTCTCAGTACTATAAACTAATTAGAGCAAAAATGCTTTTGCGTTATAAATCTGCTGCTTAGGACAACATTATATTTGATATTCCATATGTTTCATGCCAAGAGAGCCTTTTTGTATTTTGTCATCATATTGTCCAGGTTAACAGAGTTTCAGTACATTCATGTTAATACATTAATGGCAATAATTTGCCTACCTACTGGCTGGTGATTTATGGAAAACACATTGAATTTTAAAGGTCAGTTTACTGGTTTCAGTTTATGTGAATGTGGTAGGCACACTGTCCTGCCAGGAGGTACAGTGTGTCGACAAAATACCTACATGTAATTGCCTATTACTTTTTTTCAACAGAAGAAGTAAATTTGACTGACTGGTCAGAGGAGAAGTTAGTCTATTAGATATTTTGTATGCAGCTGTAGTGTTGTCTGTGAATAATTATTTAGTGTATATTGACAGAAGTGAATACAACCCCTGTAGTTAGTAAAGCTTTCATGTTATATAGAAGGTAACTTAATGAAACTCATTTATGCTCAATTATTTAGATAGAAAGGCTGTTTCTTACCCTTCCAAATATAAACTGAGACATACCTTTCGAGCTCTAAGCAAAAGAAGTCTAGGCACAGATAAAAATAATGGGTGGGACAAAGGCTCAGAATTGGGGGCAGATTTTAAACATTGCCCTTGTAAACTTAGAAAGTTGCTAAAATAATAGGTTTTGCATTAGCATGCACTTTGTGAAGGATATGAAGTCTGAAACATATATATGTCATAATTTATTGACTTCAGCCCTCTGTGATTTGCCAGAAAAACACAAATGTGATAAGAAATAGATTAAATATATGAGGCAAAAATCTGGACATTCTATGAAAATCTGAACAGCTGAGTCTGTATGAAGTCTAAATAAGGAACATTTTACTATGCCTCATTTTTTGTAAGGGTGACAGAAGCCTCAATTTAACAAAATATTTACTGCATTCTGTTGCTGAACCTGAAATTTTAAATATAACATGAACATGTATGCATGGAGTCTTCATTGAAAGACATCCATTCTCCTACATTTGATGCAAAATTCCAAACTTGTGCTACAACCACCAAAGACTAATAATGATACATACAATAATTCAGTATATGAATGAAAATGAATGAAAATGTTTACTTGCTCAGTCAATATTATGCTATTTGATGGTGCAAACTAATGATGATTTTTTATCCCATCCTTTCCTTGCTTATGTCAAGAAATGTGAATTCTTTGACATACATTTAAAGTGCCACAGGGAATGCATTCAGTGTCCTGCTATTCTCTCTATGGAGTATGTTTTTTCCGTAAGTTTTCCGTAAGTTTAATATGAATGACCAGTTCTAGTTTCCATCCATGTTTACATCTTTCTCTCCATCTTTCCTTGATAACTATATGAGTATAAAACTTTTGTGATGAGTGTCTTATTGTGGAATGTGTTTCCTAAAATGAACATTTATTCTGAACCAATTTTCCCAGTGAATTGTTGAGAATATTCTTTGTATAAGACCACTTAGCTTCAGACAAAGAGTGGGTTACAATTACATAATTTAAAGCACACTTTCTTCTTTCTTCCATCTATCATGACCTCTGCTGTATTACATACATGTAAAGAGGTGTAGGAAGCATCCCTCCAAAAGGGGATATATGGAGGCCTTTTTCTTATAAAACAGTATTTTTATGTTTTTTTATCATTTTGATCTGTTTAGCTATTTTAAGTTAACAGTTTGCAAAGTAATACTACTATCATAATGTTCACCATTGCTGTGCTGTGTATTGGTACAATACAGTGACTCCACTTAGCTCAAAACAAAGCAGTCCATGTAAAAAAAAAAAAAAAAAAAAAAATATATATATATATAATATATATATATATACAAATATATATATATATATATATATATATATAGATATATATATATATATATATATATATATATATATATATATATATATATATATATATATATCCCTTATCTTCTGTCACTGTTGCAGCTCTTATTTGCCCATTTTTGCAGTTTTTCCTCATTCTCCAAATCTTCCATTCTCTGTGCAGTTTCAGTAGCTTTTCTATCCATACCTTCTGTGATCTCTGTTTTATTTTATATGCTTCTTGTACAGTAGATACTGAGATTCCACAACTGTGGATGTAATAGTGTCCTGTAGATTGAAGAGATATCTGCAGTCCATTCTTAATGCAGTTCACACTTGAATTTTATTGGATTTTTTTTACTGTCAATTCACATTTTATTATATAATTGAACTCAGTTGTGAACTACAAATCCCCAAGTCCTTTTCCTCTTAAGTCTTGTTTATTTTCATCTCACCTTGACTACATTGTTCCTGTATACCCCCACCTATCTGTAGTGCACAGCTTTATGATTCTTTACATTAAATTATATCTACATCCTGTCTGACCCCCCCCCCCCCACACACACACACACACACACACTACTCCAATATAGGCCAGCAAAGTTCCTTTCTGGAGAGTGGCCCTTCTGTGCTATCCACATCAATCTTCCCAACATCAGTGCATGTGCTGGGCTCATTCTCCAAACCCAGTGTGATATCTGCATAAATATCTTAAACATAAATATGCCCAGAACTGACCCTTACTCTATTTTCTGTTTCTAGTATTGCCCCTAATAATTCCTCTAGCAGCCCTAAGACTTCTTTCATATAGGCAATTTCCAGTGCACTACAGCCCTGGACACATACCAGTGAAGACTATTTCATTTTCCTTATACCAGCTGTGGGATTCATACCAGATTCCTTATCATTATCTACATATACAGCATTAACATGGATCCTCAGTACCAGCTTACTGGTAGACTTATGATGCAGCTAAATCCAGCTCAGCAAACCAGATCTCTTCTACAGGAAACCATGTTGTTACCTATTGTTGGAGAATTAACACTTAATGTTGGAACCTGGTTTACAATCTTTTTCATGACTTGCTCAGAAAGAAACTGAGAACAGCACATTTGCAATTACTTGACTTTCTCTTGGATCTCCTTTTATGCATTGCAACCACTTTTACCTCGTATACTTCTGGCTGAGACAGAGAGGCTTTGATTCATTTCATGCTTTTCTTGGCATGCAGTCATGGCCCATTTTCCCATTCATTCCTGTTCTACCTTTCCATTCCAACACTCTGTCTCTGTTGTGACCTGTTATACAGCATATGTATATTATGCTGCCACATTTTTAGCAGTTAGGTGAGTGAGGTGGCATATACCAGCCATTGCTCATATCAGGAATTCAAATTTTATCAGTTGCAGTCTCACATATGATTAAATTGGTACAAACTCAGAGCTGTCTACACCATGAATTAAAATGTCATGCAGTAAAACGTTATAGAAAAATAATACAGAACTTTAAAATGTTTCAGCTGGCATCTTGCTCCATATCAGGTAGTGCTATTAATAGCATTTTATTTTGATATGTACTAATATAGCTTGTTTAGCTGCAGTGCTGGTGCTGCGGTAGCGTTGTTGCCTCATAGCAAGACGTTGTCCCGTTCGATTCTCAGCTAGAATGTCTTCTGTGTGGAGGCATACGTGAATAGGGCATGCCTTCGTTGAAGGTTTTGTGTCAGGGCTGGTAACCCGGTATGTAAAAATCCACTAACAATCATTAGCATACCGGAGTTCCGCTGTGGTGACCCCTAACCGGGAAAAGCCGAAAGACACAAACAAACAAACTAATATAGCTTGTTTATTGTAGATATTGTATATATGTGCATGCTACTTTAAGATATAAACACTGAAAATCGGCGGTATACTGCAGAAATTTGCAGCGTGTTGAGAAAGACTATTTCAAATAAAAGTTCATGCCAAATTCTGCAGCAATTAGACTATTTCAGCATACTTCATACAAACCAGTTTTATGTTGTTAATACTAAAACAGAAGCAGAGTGAACATTTTATCATTATTATGTGTAACAACTTTAGATATTAAAGCTGAAAAACAAGAATTTATATATGTGGTAAAGGATTATTATTTTTATAACAGCTAACATTATTCCTTTTGCTGTTATTTTGCATTTATTCACATATTGTGCTAAACACTTGTTTCTAGTTCAGTTGCAGTTTCCTGTTTGGGGGGGGGGGGTGCAAAATGACAGAAACCCCATCAGTCTTGGTATTCCAAAAGAAAATGCTCCGGGGACAGAGTGGTGTGTTTGATGAATGCAGTGCCCTTAATGCACTAGTACCATCCTGAGGGACTGGGGCTTAAGTTTAATATACACAAAATTAACAAGGTCTGAACAGAGAGCAGTAAACATTTAAATAAGAAAAAAAAAATGAGAAGATCTTACTGCAGTAAGTAGTATGAAGTTTTCTTGCATAATTAATACAACTGCATTAGCATATGCTTTGGGAGAAGCTATAATTAGAATTACAGACATCAGAACTGTGACCCGCAGTCTCAAGACTGGGATTTCATTGAGGCTGAAATGTTGCACTTTGTCAGCAAGATTGAAAAGAATCAGGTGTCTGAGAAGAACTAGATTACTGCATTTTGAGACACTTCACTGTTTGTCGGTAATGCTGTTAAATATAAAAGCAAATTGGAAAAAAGAAAGCCTTTTCTTAACATGGCATGAATGTAATAGATCAACACATCTGACATTATAAGGGTTTTTCTCAGAAATCTATTTTCCTTTTGCAAGCAGCTCTACTGATGCCCTCAGGATTGATGTTTGATTGGCAGCTAGCAGGTGGTGAATGAATGAAGCTGTCATTTTTATTGCTGATCAGCTCTGAAATGCTTGCAGTGACAGCAGAGTGCAGGGCTGCCCAAGGTGGCCTCTTGTTTTACATGGAAGGTATTATGAAACACCCACTGATAGTCACACAAGCTTGCCATTAGGGCATTATCTTGACATAGTTTAATCACACTTGCTATTAACACATGCTGCAGTGCATCTAGAATGTTCAGTGTAGTTTTTAAAGAAATATTCAATTTTGCAAATAAAATCTATGACACTTACTTTGCATCATGAGGAACCACCAAACATATTGTAAAGATACATATTTTTAAGCAGTAAATAAATATGCAGATGTCAGTAATGTTTATGACTGATTAACTCTGAAGACCAACCAAAAAACATCTTCACAATACAGTTTCTCCCAGTGCATTTCAACAAGTTATTCTAACAAGTCTATGCATGTACGACATGTTCTTTTCTGAAGTAATCATTGCATCTTCATGGAACCTACTATATTAGTAAATTTTGAACTAATCAGTGTTTCTAAATTAGGAAAATTCGGACATAATTAAAAATTAAGAAAAAGCCTGAGAAAAATTATGTACATAACTTTACTGTAACTGTTAAATATATACAGTCAAATAAATCAGAAATAGCAAAGGCGTGGTCATAAATCTGGTCAGGAATATGTTGGACTTTATTTTTCATTTTTAATGATAAAATGGTAAAACCATTGGCACAATTCTAAAAGGTCTGAAGAAGTTTATGAATGGTGGTAACCATGTAATAAATACTCCCAGGCCTGCAAACAACTCTGAATACAGTGTTGGTCAAGTATAAAATACAGATTTTCTCCAATGTCAATAAGAACTAAAAAAGTCCAGCAACATGAAGTTACACTTTATAGGTTCATAGATTAGTACTAGGCAAACTGCCCTTGCGAGCCATTTTAAGCCTAGCCAATTATCCCCTGTGAGATTCAAACCCTGTACCTTGTGTTTATAAGGCAAACACCTTAACCATTAGGCCACCCTCCCAACACTTTTTATCTTCTTCTAATTGCTGCATGTATAATAAAATGTACCAATTATATTATACTTCCTTTAGATGATAAAATCCCCAAACAAATGTGAAAACAGAAGGTCCATTAGGAATATGGCAGCACTGAATGAGTTTGTTGCAGTGTTCAAGTATATGAATCTGAAGAGTAAGATAGTTGAAGAGGTGTAAGCAGGGTAAAGTCAGAATTCTATGGCTATGACTGCTACTTTTGCAAGCATATGTAGCAGAAAAAAATTTAGGCAGTCAATAAACCCATAACTAAACATACATCTTCAAGTTGTTTAATTATCTGTAGTTATTCTGTGCATGAACAAAAGACAAAAGTGCTTGTGTATCACATATATAATGTGACAAATGTAGAGGTAACACTGCAAACGTCTAGGCACCTCAGTGTGTGATGAATGCCACAGTTAGACATGGGGGAATTTGGTATGGAATTGTCAGAGAGGAAGTGATCAATATAGGGATGTACAACCACACCTACAGCACGGCACCAGTCACATAAGGCATGACGGTGGCAGACATACCAGTTCCCACAACCACTGCACACTCAATTCCTAGTCAGAGAACCCTCTTTACACGGGGAACATGGGATCATAAAGGGACAATGCATCTACTTTCTCTAGTACAGGAATCTGTTGAGCATGGTCACAATGACCTATCATGTTGTCACATTAATGCCCTGTCTGTGTACATGGACCTAGTTAAGCAGGAAAACTGGCGGTAGAAAGTGAAGTAGATGGCACCAAGGACAGTAATGAATGTGAGTGGCAGTTTAAGGTAAGTACCATTACAGACCTGTATGTAGTGCAGTCTGGGTCCTTCCAGTGGTGGATACTGGTCTTCTACACTGAAGTGACCAGGGTCTTATATAACATACCAGATATCCTTGGTACTACGAATGATTAGGTTGAGAAGTGCTAGACTGTTCACATTGTATCATATGATGAAATACCACATGAGAGCGCTTTCTGAACACATGTGGATCATAGAATTGCAATGGTACCAGTTAACATCATTTGTATGTTTTTTTTTTTCTTTCCAAGAAGCTCACCTTCTTTCTGAGTTCATCTTGTTGTGTCACTGTGGCTTCTCTACATGCCATATTCCATCTCAGGCCAACTAAAATTTCCAAGCCCTGCTGATGTATGAATTGCCAGCTCATCCTGGAGCCACTTATTTGTGAGGAGTGACTACAGGGCTACTATTACAGCTCCCACTGACATAGAATTCTGAAGCAATTGGACCCCCTCCATAACCCTGTAAATTAATCTGATTGGAAGCTGCGAGTCAGTGAGGCAAAACTCTCTGAGAAGTGTCTATCGCAAGCACATGGACAGCTGTACCTCTTAGAAAATTCTGACTCGACAAGCCCAGGTATGATTCAACATCAAAGCCTACAGCAGAGATTGACAAGTGCTATGTTCATCAACACAGCCACTCCCCAGGAAAGGCACAGTCACCTTCCTGCCTATGGTGTGAACTGTCTGAATCACTAATTAAACTAAGAATGCCTGGGCCATAGTCAAATATTTTTCCTCTATACCTCCAATGCAGGCAGCATTCTTTTATATTTCCTGTTAAATATGTGGAAGATACACATCATGTGCATTACAGATGTGGTCTGGCTGTATATGGATGAGGCATGGATAAACAGAAACATGCGCCAGGATAAAATTACCTCATTATTTGACTCCCACTTCATCGATACCATAAAATCACTATTTGACATAAATACTAACCATTTACCCCAGATTAACGTCCAAGGCAATTGCAACCAAAACATTTTCTACATCAATATCTCTCCCAACCTCTGTCATAAAAAGCATCTCCAAAAATTAAAACCAACTGTCTTAACTGCAGATAACCTACCCACTAAACACTGGAGAATCTCAGCCAATGCCATTGCCCATTCCACTTCCACACTCATTAACATATCTATCCACAAGTCTTATGACACCTCCCTGTGGAAGCAACCATTCATCCTACCCCTGCACAAAGAGAGAAACACAAGTGATCTTTCCATAGCCATGCATTCCCACCATTACAAATCTTAGAAAAATATATTCAGTCCTGACTCCTCAAACACATTCTTACCAATACCCTCTTCCCTTCAGTAAGCATGACTTTAGATCAAAGCACAGTGCCAATACTGCACTAGCCCTCTACTTTGGCCTATCTTAATCCTTTTACACTGTCTCTCATAATAAATTGTTCTATTTGCTAAGCTTCAATTATCTATCCTACTCCATCTGTGTCACTCAGAAGCATAACTTTTTTTCAGACCATATTATTTTTACATCTGTCTAAATTAATGCCTCTAACAATAAGTACATAACTTTCTTACAGATAGATTGCAAATCTGAAAACAATAGCTTTAATAGTTTTAGAGGGAACTGCTGAAAATGGTGTGTAGATTCATTATTTATTGACATTTGTTGACTGTGAAAGTCCACTGGGTCAGAAACCCATTTTCAGTGGAGGCTCGAGGAGAAAAGCTCTACAATGAGTAAAATAACAACATCAGATTACAGAAGATAGGTAGTTATACAATTTTAGAAAGAAAGGCATTAAACTATATAAAAAAAATAGACAACAATTATCACATCATAGCAAACTTTTTTACAAATACTGTAGCACCTTCTATTTAACATAGAAGTAAACTTAAAGACATCTCGTAGAAAGAAACAAAATTATATTTAAGTCACTTTAACTACATTACCTTAAAAACTGAGGTATACACTAGTACCTACTCGCTATATTTTTTTCACCAGGGAATGAGTTTGGGAGAAATAGTAGGTGGATTAGTCATTAGTGATTGGTTATAGCTTTGGATAGAGGAGGAGGAATAAGAAGATTAAGGGGGTTGGTATTAAGGAAACAAGGACATGTGGGGTTGTTAAGATAGTAGCTTTTTAGTGAGGATTTAAAAGCATTAAGGAAATCTGACAAAATAATAGATGTTGGTAGAGCATTCCATAATTTAGCTATGGAATAGGAGTGTAGACTTTCCTGCTCTTTTGTTTGTTTTTGATATGACTAGGAGTTGTTTATTTGTGGATCGTAGATTTCTAGAGGAGGTATAGGGTTGAAGGGTTAACAGTAGAGCAGGGCATTTCTCTGGGTTATATACTAGCTTGTGAGCCAGAGTTGGTTGGGTGTAACTAAGGTATTGGGGGAATTCATACCAATTAAGCATTTTAATAGCTTGGCAATTATTGGTACGATGTTGCAGCAGGAGGTAAATTTTTAAATTTTGTAGTAACAGCATTATAGTTTATTAAAGAGGTAAGAGTGAAGGTTTGTGAAGATGGGAGTACCATAAAAGAGGGAAAGAAGTAGTAAAGACTTGGCCACCTTGATTTTTGTGGGTCCATCCCTGTACTTTTGATGCCTGTAGAGTTTACCTAGTTTAAAGTGAGTTATTTTTATAGTGTTAAGAACATGTTGCTCATAAGAGAGTTTATTGCCTATTGTTATACCAAGTAGTTTTGTAGAATGAACAATCTGAATTTCTGTTTTATCTTGAGAGTAAAGTTTAAAATCTTGTGGGGTTGGTTTGGCAGAGAAAATAAGTAGTTTAGTTTTTTTTTTTTGGCATTTAGGAGTAATTGAGGGTCATTAAGCCAGGTTTCTTTGGATTCAAATGCTTTTTTGTGTTATTTTGAGGGGGTCTTGAAAGTTTTTGGAGAGGAATATGACTGGGGAGTCATCCACATATTGGACAAGTGTGGTTTGAGGGGACACTAAATGTAAATTGCTTATGAAAATATTAAAGAGCAGGGGTCTGAGGATGGACCCTTGGGGTACTCCTATTTTATTTAGCAGATAGGTAGATTGTTTGCTCAGCCATTTCACTGATTGTTGTCTGTTATGTAGGCAGTTAGCAAACCAGGAGAGTGCATGTAGGGAGCATCCTGTTTCTGACAGTTGTTGAAGTAGTTTGGTATGTGGGGTCTAAATCACGGCATAGAAAATTAATTTCTTCAAAAGGCTTTTCTATCGAAAATGCCGTTAATAGAAATTGCTTTTGAGAGATCGCGGTACAGTGAAGATCAGAAAATTTGCCCTTTCCTCACTGTACTATGATCTCAGAGTTGGTATATATATTTAGCGGGGTGTGTGGGGGATGCAGCCCCTCACAAGAGCAAATTCTATTAATGGCATTTTCAATTGAAAAGTCATTCGAAGAAATTACTTTTCGGTGTCATGATATAGACCTTGGTATGTGACACTGTGTTAAATGCTTTGGATAAGTCCAATAGGACTACTGAAGTTATTAGACCTACATGTAAAGCCTTTTACATGTTGTCTGTGAATGAGAGGAGGGCAGTAGTGGGGCTATGGAATGGGTGAAAAACATATTGTTTTGAGGTAAGGAGATTGTTGTCTATGAGGTGGTTGAGTAGTTGACTATGAATACACTTTTCTAATATTTTGGAGAGAGGAGAAAGAATAGAGATCACTCTGTAGTTAGTAAGGTCATTTGTACTGCCTTTATGAAGTGGAGTTATAATGGATTTTTTTAAGATTTGTAGGATAGTTCCTTCAGAGATGGATCAGTTTATTAGCACATTAATGGGGCATGCAATTGCATCAGCAGCAATTTTAAAGTATTTTGGGGAGAGGCAGTCAGTGAATCGGGGACAGGGTTTCAGTTTTTTTTTTTAGTTTTAGAATTAGAGAGTTGGGAACAGGTTTTAGGGAGAAACTATGCGTATCTGGTGTTGCTTTAATGGTAGTTTCATGGGATGAAAGATGACTGCAAGAAATTTGTATGGTTGTTTTCCTGATGTTTACATTATTGGTGGTGTATGGATTTGAGTTTGTAGGGGGTTCAGGAAAGAATTTAAGGATGGTATCAAAAATGTGAGAGTTGAAAGTGTGGGGTATATTGTGCAGGGTCATGTCAGGGAATGGAGATGGATTTTGAGAGATTACAGGATTGAGGAGAGAGGATATAGATTTCCAAAAATTCTTGTTTTTTTTTTTTTTATGAATGGATAGTTGTTTTGTGAAATAGATGTTTTTATTATTGATGGCTATTTTTTTGGGCTTGGTTCCTGAGTTGTTTAAAGTTAGATTCATTTGTGAGTGTTTTGTTACTTTGCCAAACTTTCCAAGCTCTATCCCTAGCTAAAAGTAATAGTTTTCTAGGTTTAGTTAATCATGGAGCATGGTTAATTTTGATTATTTTTATTCATGTAGGGGCAAGAGAGTTAAGGATATCTAGAAAGATTTTTTTAAAATACTTAACAGCTTCATCTAGTTGTAGAGAATGTAGAGGGCTCCAGTTATGGGCTTTTAGAATGGTGTTAAATGTTGATGGGTTGAACTTAGTGTGGTTTGTGGTTGTTTTGTAGATATGGGGTTTTGGTACCTGGGTTTGGGTTATGTATGTGAAAGTAGGTAGAAAATCACTCAGGGAATCAGGGAGGGAGCCTGAATAAGTGAATTTGTGTGGATGTGATAAAGGAATCCAGTTAAGGATTGTTTCAGTTTGTTTATTTTATACTCTTTTTGGTGCTCATGATAAGTTGAGTGTATTTGTAGAGATTAATGCTATTTCTAGGTTTCATCAATTTGTGTGTCCCCTAGTGTTATAGTTTGAGAGGCTATAGTGTGTGTAATCCAGGAGAGGAAATCTTCAAGGCTGGGGATATTTTACCCCGGTGGAATATATATGGAAGCGATGCAAATCTGTTTATTGTTATTTATTAGTAGTACTGCTACGACTGTTTCTATAATGTTAAAGGATGTTATGGTTTTTGGGAAAGGTGTAATAGTTAATGAGTTGCGATAGACTTATACTACCCCACCACCTTTCTTTAGAAGCCTGTCTTTTCGTAGTATATTGTAAACTGTTGGAACTCTTTCTATGTCTGATATATGTGGCTTGAGCTAGGTCTTGGTGATAGCTATGATGTCTGAGGAGTATATCTCTAGCCAGGTATGAAATTCTGTAATATTGTTGCAAATGCTACATATATTTATTGTTGCCAAAAATAGGTTTCTAGTGGAGCATGGTGTATTTGGGTTGGTGGTGGGTCTTATGTTAGAAGATAACTAGACGGAAGATCCAGGGTTGGGGTGAATATCACTACTCTAAATTAGTAGCAAGTGACATATTATGAGGGCTGGATAGTAACTTTTGAGATAGAGTTTTGGAAGGCTGAGAGAAAAAAGGTTTTTTGTTGCTGTTAGCAATGAAAAAAACTTTGAGTTTAATGGTATTTGCATGGTTGCAATTGAAAAGTGACGATGAAATGCTAGAATAACTAACTGTTGTGGTATGCTGTTGTGGGAAGAGTGGGAATTTTTAGTTTGAAAGGATAGCTTAAGTCCTATTTTATGTTATGTAGGGAGGTGAGTTTGGTCAATGTGAGGAGGAGTGTGCTAAGAAGAATAAAAATGAGAGGAAATTTTTCAGATGTTTGCATTTTGCTTTAGAAATGATTATTAGGATTGTAGGGAAAGGTGGCGCATAAAAGCTATGTGATTGTATTTTACACTAGTAGATATTTGCATTAGTAGGAAAATAAGAGAGGGGGGAGTGTACTTTAGATGTGCTGGTTGACTGATTGGGTGGTGATCTTACAGACTTTGATTTTCTAATTAGTATGTGGTTGCGGCCAGGATAGATATAAAGGGTAATGAAGGATGGGGTGGGTGGGAATGGGGTAGGATAGCGGAACAGAGTGGGCTGGCCCTTATTTCACAGATGTGCAAGTCTACAGAAACAATAAGGAAAGGCAGTAGGTACTTTGGACTTACTTGTGTTGCATACCTTTCTTACTGAAATAAAGTAAACCACTTTTACTAAGGAATATTTGGAATTTAGAAAGACCATCATTTACCAGAAAAAAGGTTTAATTATAGTAGAAAAAAGGAAGGGCCTTCAACTAGGTAAACAGCATACAAAGGGACACTGCTGTTAGGAAGAACAGGATAAGTGGGGCAGCTAACATCCACAGTGGAGTGCTTTCATTATAAACTAGAATTAAACAAGGGCTAGCAAATAATTTTGTCCAAAGGATAAAACATACTTTCTGTATCTTTTGAAAATAACACAGATCCTGAGGTTGCTCGGTTCAGTTAAAGAACACTGCAAGCCAGTAGTTCGAGCTTGGGGACAATCCAGGGAAAATAATTTAAAAGAAGGAGCTGGGGGAAATATAAGTTATATTAACACAATATACTGCATTTGTTAATAAGAAAAATATGCAATAGATACAATGGTGCTAACAGAGGAGTGAACAAAACAATAATTAGGTAATTTATACACAGGTAATTAAAGCCTCAGTTTGTGATAATATAACATCTGAGAAAAGTTCTGGCAGCTAGCACTTTCAACAGACTAATGCAATTGCAAATATATCAGTGGGTGTAAATAGACGATAACATGTATAGAATTAAGCACATATTAGCCAGCACAATACTGTACTTGTCATAAGTAGAGAAATGAAACCTACACTGCTAAGATTTTAAAACAGATGTAGGAATAGTGATACAAATTATACTGCTAATTATATTTATTAACTGTAAGGGGGGCACCATTTTGAAAGATGTGTCCCTTTGCTTGAAATGCCAGGTGGGTTGGAGGCATTAAAAAAAGTTTGCAAGTACAAAATGGAATTTTCTGGCTACACCTCAGCTACCTGTCTGACAGACCCCAATCTACTATATGACACTCTACCATTTCAATCTTTTTACCAATCTTTCTGGCGTTTCCCAGGGCTCCATATTAGGACCATTCCTGTTTAATATATTGATCAGTAATTTACACACTGTTTCAAAACATGCAAGACTTGTCCAGTATGCCAATGATGTAACCCTTATCTGTTCTGCACAAAATCCTGTTCTTCTCCAACATCTGACACAAAATTCATTCTCCCTTGTAGAAAACTGGCTAGCAAAATCAAACCTAATACTAAACCCAGAAAAGCCAACTTCTCCTTTTCACTCCTAAGTCTCACAGAAAATGAAAAGCAAACTTCCAAATCACCTCTTGAAATAACACAATTATTGAGGTAGTCTCCAAAACTAAATTACTAGAGATTATAGTAAATGAAACTGTGACACTCTACATATCCAAAAGCAATCAATAAAACATATCACATATTAGGTCTGATATATAGAGACAAACAATATCCTACTGAAATCAGCCAGATAACTTTAGCATATACCTTCCTGCTACACTTCTGCATGCCTATCCTATTTTCATCAACCTCTAGTCCACCCTGACAACTTAACTGGGGTAATGCTATAATAAAGCCAAAATTCCTTCAAACAAGCCACATTACTGTATTGCCCTCAGGCACATAAACTGGTTTAAACCATGTCACCTCCTAATCTAATCTCTTCAATTTGCACACAGATTAGTCTTTCACCCTGAAAAATACTCTGCCCTAAATGGTATACTACAACTCCACTATATCAATACTGCTCTCCACTCCACTGATGAAATTCTCTCAATTCAGAAAGTTCATAACAAAGCAGAAAACACTCTACTCCAGTTGTATCACAAAATTCTGAAACTCAGCCCGTTCTCCAGTCAGACTTCTCAACAACATGTGTCTTCAAAGATAAATTAAAACTGTTCCTTCTTGACTCCTGGCTGTGCTACTGCTAATCTCCAGGCTTAATTAATCCTAAACTACCTTGCCTATCTACACATCCATGTTAGTGAATATCTCTTCTCTCTTGTTTTTCTGTCTTCTAATATTCTTTTTTACAAAATTCATGTAATTATACTTGACCTAATGTGCTGCACCCAATAGTGATTATGTCGCTGCAAAATATACTTGTTTATTTCATAATTATCTCCTTTAGTTATTCTCACATTTTATGCAATGCTGCTAATGTTACCTGAGCAGGTATATTGTACAGTATTACTGTAAATAGTTATTATGGAGCGTTGTATGTAATGCTGCTAAATGGGTAAAAAAGAACAACTAGCCAGCTCGACAGAAGTATAAAACAAAGCGTTTATTAAAAATGAAGTAAAATAAAGCTAAGCACTTTCATGCCAGCAACTGGGTGTTTCTTAGACCGTAATGTAACATTATCACAACTAAAGTACAAGGTTTCAAATTCAGCAGTTCAAAGCATGTGATCTAAGAATGGGTTTTAAAGGTACAAACTTATTTAAGCCTGTGCCTTTATTAGCTTCTAGTTCCAGAATTCATTTACATTCTAAGCATTCAGTTTTTGTTTTAACATCACCACCTTTAATATTCCAACTCTGGATGCAACATCTTCTCCACAAATATGGAGAGTGGTTCTGTGTCCCACCCCCAACTTGAGACTATCAGGCTCATTAGTGGGTTGGTCAAAGTCTTATGTATCTGAGGAAAGCTGTATAAAATTGGAACGGTTGGGTGTTCAACTGAAAAATATTCATAAAGTTCCTTACCAAAGTCTTTGAATTAGATAAGCTGAATAAAGAAAGTACTATATTAATCGACACTAAACATTTTTATCTATGTTGTATGAATGATCTAAAAGCTATCAATGTGCAGATTGTGTCCTAGTGACTGTGGATGTCACATTGCTTTATACTGTGATTCCCAGTGATGTTGGCATTGACTATAGTAGACTCTTTCTATCTAAATGCTCACAGTTTAATACGGACTGTATACATCTAATATGTTCCTTACTTGATATTATCTTGAAAAATGCTGTTTTTGTGTTCAATGAAAAGTTCTTTCTTCAAATGTTTGGTGTAGCTATGTGTACCATGTGAGTAAATAGTTACAAAAACATAGTACTGGCTTACTGGGAATTGCTCTATATATTTAACAAATGTAATTTTTTCAGCAGTTCATACCCTTTAATACTCATTTTTCTGATTATGTCTTTTCTGTATGTACAGGTACAATTAGTGTTTTACATCATTTTATTGATTACTTGCACAAGACCACATCATTTCTAAGATTTACATTACATTTTTCATTTGTAAGTGTTGATTTTCTGGATGTGCAGTTTTCTCTGATACTATGGGTTTTAATACTAATTTATCTAAGAATCCATGTAAAAAGTTAATGCTTTACATCGCAGTAGTATGTATTGACATTATGTGCACAGGAATGTTTTAAAAGGTTGGTCTTATAGGTTAGTTTTATTAGGTGGTGATGATAATAGTATGTTACTTGCTTTTGATGAATTAAGAAATAAATTCCACTCTAGAGGTTATACTGATGGTGAGATTATTAAAGCACAAGATGAGGTTCTTGAATGTAGAAATGATTCTGCAAAGCCATACTTCTCAGATCAAGGTACTGCTACTACAATGCATTATTCTGGGTCCAATAAGCCAAGATCGAGTCTTACTTATTTGAATGATGTATATCTGATATGTGATGTCATTAAGAGAAACTAACATATATTAACTGCAGATGAGTGGTATAGAGATTTTCCAGATGAGATGCCCCAGTTTTGTTTTAGAAGCAATCGTTCCTTGAAGAGAATGTTATGTTATAAATCATTTGTCAGAAAATGTTATAAGTCTGTTAGAGTGGGGTCCTTTCCAGGTAGAATTTGTAACATGTGTCATTTTGTTAACAGTAATACCAGATTTGTTCGTCCAACAACCAGTCGGGTCTATAGGTTCAATTTCTATGATGACTGTAAAACCAGCAATTTGATTTATTTAGTGAATTGGAAATTATGTGGAAGTTTTTACTTTGGTAAAACAAATTGTACACTAAAATATTGTATCAGAGAGCACATGTACGATATTAGAAGGTGTGTCATGAAAAATGCTCTTTATAAACATCTGTTAGCTACTAGCAATGAACATTCATATGAGTTTTTGGTATTACAACTATTTCAAGAGAATATTAGAGGTGGTGATGTAAGAACAACAACTGAATGCTAAGAACTTAAATGGCTTCTGGAACTATTTATTTTATTTATTTCTTGACATTTGTTAACTGGGAAAGTCCTCTGGACCATTGACCCATTTTCAGTGGAGGCCCAGGGTAAAAAGCTCTGTGTTAGTACATACATAATTAAAGAACATTAAAACAGTTGCACATCATATAACATATATGGTAGTACATCCAATATAGTACATAAAAAAAAATCATATTCATAGTTCCATATTCAGATAAAATTTCCCAGAAGGTTTTAAGCAAGGGAGAGAGTAAAGCCAAAGGGTAAAGGGGCAGAAGTATGTAGTGAGGTAAGTTGTGAGTGTCACATAGGATGGTTTAGCAAGAGGTAGGGAGAAGGAGATAAAAATCAGGCAGTAAAGGGCAGCAACTGCAACCTGATAAAGGCATAGGATTAAATGAGTTTGTACCTTTAAAGCCCATTCTTAGATCATATGCTCTGAACCACTGAATTTGAAACTTTGTACTTAAATAGTTGTGATAATGTTATATTATGGTCTGAAGAAGTACAGAGTTGTCAGCATGAAAGTGTTTACCTTTATGTTACTTTATTTTTAATAACAGGGTTTGCTTTATACTTTTCAAACAGCAAAAAATACCTTTACTGTGGCAAACTGCATCCAGTATGAACCACAAAACCAAACAAAGAAAAAAAGGATAGCAGAAACGCTCAATTAAATTCTCTTCACTTTATTTTCAACGACAGCAAAGCTTTCAGGTTTCCTCTTCTTCAGTGCTAACATCATTTTTTTAACTGATTATTTTCTGTGTTTGACCAGCCTTATCCAATAATGTTGCTTTTTATATTTCATAATGCTGCTAATTGTCACTGGAGTATTCTTTATGTTGTATATGTACTTCTACTCCTGTTTCTTGTGGACCGTTTTTCCCCTGGGCCTCCACAGAAAAAGGCTTGCTTTCCCAGTTGGACTTTCCTGTTAAGCAAATGGAAATCAACAAATAATAAATAATTTAGATCAGGGTTTTGATTAATGGTTCAGTCCTTGGCCACTAGTCATGCAGGCTTAGAGTCAGCATCATGTACACTTCACCATAATAGACCACTGGACTCTGGTAATATCTTGAATATGTCCACATTGTGGTGTGGTGTCCAACATATAGCACAGCTATGGCACCTGATGTATACCCAAACAAACAGTAGTGGAAATGATTCCTGTCCAAGTATAATGGATTCAGCACAGATTAAAGCTAAAACTAGGGGTACAGCTGCATCACAACATGGCTGCACATGTTGCACAATGTAGTACATCTGGTCATGTATTGCGACTGTACCTTTATTATAGCTGTGTGTTTGTTTCACTATGAAATCTTCTTCTTGTTTAAAATGTAAGTGCTGTCTAATGACAGTGGCATTTAGGACATGCACATATCATCATGACCTGGGATGATATTATGAATTTAACTGTACCTGTGTGGAAGTAAATGTTTCTGTTTGCACTGTTTATACAATATGGCATTCCAGGTGTATAGGTTTACATCAGGTGTATGGACATACCGTGAGCAATCTCCTTTCGTGTTTTTCCTTCACATTTTCCACTTTGCCTTCAGGTGACATGGCTCGGTACTATTTCTGTTCAGTTATCTGAGTTTCTTGGCGTAATCTGCCTACACCTCAGATGGGAATGCCACTGTGTTTTGATGATATCATATTGTCATTTTCTGCACACACACACGCACACACGCACACACACACGCACACACGCACACACACACATGCACACAGACACACACACACACACACACACACACACACACACACACACACACACACACACACACACACACACGCACTGTGACCAATATAGATGTTCTCTTGGGTTTATATTGTGGAACACCCTCAGATGATGCCAAACACTTGAACTAGGACTGCACCAAACAGAGCAATAACTCTGCCTTCTTCCTGCATAGGCTTGCTTGATTGTAAGCTTCCTTTGTGGGCATTCAAAGATGGTGTATAAATGCCATTAGCCAGACACCTGCGAATAGGCATTGTCATTTGGAAACCATGAAAGCATGTTACTGTCAGAGGTGATGTAATGTACATTCATAGCTTATACTAATATGCTATTTTTTTGTACTTCAGCTTGTACTCAGCAAATGAATGCCTTTCTGGGATGTGCTTACTGACTAATATGTATGCACAGTACAGAGCTTCTCCATAAGTATGTTTTTTTGTATACTGACTAAGAATGATGTTGTGATTTGTAGGATCTAGCCTACAGTTTAGCATATGTTCTGTGAGTTGACTAAATGCCACTACTTCCTTTTGATGATCCACTATACCTCATCCTTAAAGGGACCTTTATAGTGATGTAGGTACAGTCAGTGGTCACAAGAACTTATATGAGATGCCCTACCTCTCAGAATACTTTCATGGCTATATAGTACATGACTACTGTTTATGGATATCAGACTTGATTTTAAGCTCTGCATTTCTAAATTAAAAGCAAACAATACATTTATATTGTATTGACGAGACCAAACACATGACAAGACATAAATGTCTGCAGCTAGAGGTGCTTGGCTATGTTGGCCTGAATGTACCAATAAAAATTTAGAAAGTAAAAATTCATGGACATTTATACACCAGGTAATGTAGGCCAATGATCACAACTAACTAATTTCAGGTCAGGTTCAGATGGATACAAACTAATAGCTTTGTGAACTTAGAAAATGTCATGGACAATTTTGTAGGTTTCACAGGAATTATAACAAAATGTTGTTTTAGCTCTATCCCAAATGTAAAAGTAGCATGAACATCACAAACAAAGAGTACTAGGGCTAGGTGATTTGCATTATTTTTCAAAAAAATGTCTATAAGCTGTCCAAAAAAATGAAAAAAAAAAAACTCAGTACAACGAAGTTGGAAAAGTGTACGTTTTATGATTTGTATACAAAAAAGAAAGAAACTGAGGGTGTTTCTTGGAATCCCAAATAGTAGCATGGTCTGTCTGATGTTCCAACTGCAAGATCCAGTTTTTATAGTAAATAATCGACACAGGACCAGCTGTCACTTTATTTTTATAAAAATTTCCAAGGTTAATGATTGGTCATCCTCCACTGTCAAAAACATAAAGAAGGGGTGGAGCCTAGATGGCCAACTGAGAGCAGTGAATTTTGAGAGCTCCATAAACTAGCATAATAATACAGGAACATTTTATTATTTTCAAGTTTAAAATGTCAGAAATCTATAGATAAACTACTAAACTACATAAATATCAATTTTGGTGGAGATATACAAAAATTTTCCTGTCAAGTTACTTGGAGATATATTCAGTCACTGAATATGAGCAACTCAAGGAATTCTCATCCAGGTGCTGCTTTGAAAAAAGAACTGCAATTAATGGCATCTACCTTACAGGAACTATCTTTGAAGATGAATGGCTTTAAAAATGGCTTAGAAAACCTCAAATTAAATTCTCAAAAACAGACTGATACTCTTAAGGAACTATTACAGCTACACCATACAAAAATAACAAATATAGAGACTTCTCTAGATGACATTGAATGGAGACTCAAACAGGAAGAATTCCAAAAAGAATTTCTTCGTAAACAGAATACATGGCTGCTTTACAACATAGATGACTTAGAAAACAGGGAAAGGAGAAACAACATAAAGATCTTTGGTCTGCCTGAAAACACTGAAGGAGAAGACATTATTTCATTCTTAACAACCTGGAATCCTGAATTTTTAGACTTGAAAGAGGGACTTTCATTTGGAATTGAAAGGGCACATAGAGCACTGAGGAAACTTGCTTCTAACTCAAAAAATACTCCACCTAGATCCGTAGTTATAAAATTTCTTTCATTTCTGGACAAGGAACTAATATTAAAATCTGCTTGGCGAAAATCACCCTTAAAATACAATCAAAGCCTGATAAGGTTTGACAATGATTATTCGTCCAGAATACTAGAACAAAGGAAAAGAAAGTGTAGCTAATAATAAAACTGTTGAAACAAAACAACATTAAAGCACAGCTGGCTTTTCCAGCCAAGATAAAAATACATTTTGCCAATGAGATGAGAACCTTTAATGACTTAAAAGAGGCTACTATATTAATCAAAAACAACAACATGGTGTCTATCCCAGAAGAAATGGAATGGATGGCCCCTACTCTTAAAAGAATAAAAGAAAAAAATCCTTGGTCTGATGCTAGAAAGAAGAAACAAAAAACTGATTGCAAGATAGCTGTCCCAAAAAATAACTCTTACAACTACAGCTCTCAAAATATCAACAGATATGGTACATTACTTGTCATCTGTTTTTATTTAAAAAAGGTTTTTTTTTTAAACAACTAAGAAACAGTAGTGATTTATTCAGAATGTTCAAAGAGTCCAGTAATTCTTCACAAACAAAGGTAGGTCAAAATGGGTTACTATTTACATTATATATAAGTCAAACAAAGCAAAATATAATATAAACATAGACATTTCTATTCATCTTCCTTAACTAATTCAACAAGATACTATTCATCACAGGTCAAACTCAAATGTAACAAATTAACATCATATATAATAGCAGTAACAGGAGATTGTTTTGAAAAAACAAATGCTGTTATGGAGACTATTGCCTTATTCAGTTAATGTATGATTTAGAAATGTCATGTATATCCTGGTTGGATAATAGTAGCAAACTCTTAGTACAAATGTCATCATTATTCTGTCTAAATATAGTTAATATCAATTATGGCAGGTATCACAGCTATGAGTGCTGTTTGATCAATCTTGATATGGTGTGCACGGATGCAGCTGTGTCTGGCAGCTAGTACAAATGTCATTATTCTGTCTAAACATAGTTAATATCAATTATGGCAGGTATCATAGCTTTGAGTGCTGTTTGATCAATTCTGATATGGTGTGCGTGGATGCAGCCATGTCTCGCAGCTAGTACAAATGTCATTATTATTCTGTCTAAACAAAGTTAATATCAATTTTGGCAGGTATCATAGCTTCGAGTGCTGTTTGACTAAGCCTGACATGGTGTGTGTGGATGCAGCTTTGTCTGGCAGCTGTTGTATGTTGCTGTTTTAATCTCCAGGAAGCTGTGAGTTGGGGCTAATGATCGAGGTTTACTGATGCTTTTGTATTAGGAAGAGACATTTGGTGTTTTAGCCTGGATCCAGGGGGAGGGGCTGGATAAAAATGTGATTTGAGATTTTTTAGCAGAGCATAATTTGTTTATACATCTGCTGAGTTTAATGTGTGAAGGTTAGAAGAATGTGTTATCTCTTGCTGTGGTGGCTTGTTGGGAGTTTTATTTATTTTTTTTATCTGTTTGCTCTCCGTTCTTTTCCTGGCTGCTGCCTTGCTGAAAGGAAGGGAATTTAGGCTTGAAGCTGCAGTGAAGTGAAGCTTTGCTTCAGGTGCATTGCAAGCCTCTGGTATGCAGTACACAGACACACTAACAGAAACAGATACTCCCAGGTTGCTATGGTAGAGGAGACAGAGTGACGATAATGCTTAATGACTCTGAGGAGCCACTGAGATGATTCTTGGCAATTTTTTTGGTTTAAAAAAAAAAAAAAAAAAAAAATATATATATATATATATATATATATAAGGGCTGTTTTAAACTACATGTACACATATTGATGTTCTCCCAACACTTCGTTTAGCTCATTAAGTCGATTCTTGATAAAAAAAAAAGTAAGAGTAATTTTATATTTAAAATGTATTTTGGTCCAAACACATTAAGGACTTACATAAGAGTGGAAGTTTGAATTATTGTGAAAGACTAAGAGCACTTGGTTTTGTGCAGAACCCTTTGCTGTGGTCTAGGAGGTGAGCTTGCTCGGACATGTTAGGCATATGGGGTTAGCTGATTCTAGGGGTGTTTGGGGTTGCTGGGAAGTGCTAGAGGGTCATCAGATTTCCTTCATGGAAATATCTATGCGAATGGAAGGTGTGTTGAGTGGTTCACTGGCAGAGTGGCCACTGTATAGAACAGGCTGGTAAAATGGAACAGGACAAATATTGGTTTGTATATTTTAAGAACAGCCTGGAAACACGCCACATGAACTAGTGAATGGTATACTGGCAAAACTGGATGGGTATTGTTGCCCGTGCTTGAGGTACTGATATGTGTGTTTGTAAGGATGGAAATATAACAAATAAGAAACTAGAAGGGTCTCATAGTTTAAAGTCTATGGACTGTATAAACATGCTTGGAAGGAGCTAATAACAAGAATAAGCATTACAGCTTGTGGTCTCTCAACTAAGCAAAAGCCAAAAAAAAAACTCACAATAGTTATGCAATGCATGATTTTAGTAAATCTAGACATAAAATATGTAATCGTCATATAAGATGAAGCAGTCTGCTGAATTTAGATATAAAGACAGGATTTAATAACATGGGCTTGTGTATTAAAACACTACTGTCTTAACTTGTCATAAATGACATACACTACATTAAACATCAAGGGGAAGTAAGATGATTTTCTCATATAAGTAAATGTGCATAACAAGTCATATAATTCCTTTAACTTGAATAGTAGTTTTGTAACCCATCTTGACCATACATAATACTTAAGCTGTTACCAAGGTAACTAATGTTTTATAAATGACATCAAATTGACAAAGTTGTAAAAGGGAAAAAAATAGAAGTCTAAACTAGGAATGTCACAGAATGCAACAATCAAATTCTGAACAAATAGTATTACATTGACAATAATCATTCAGATTAACCTTTGCTGGTTATACAATATAGAATGTTGCCATTTAAATCTAAAAACTTTCAGTATATACCATAAAATGGTAATTTATGAATATGGAAAGGGAACTTGTAATCATTAATCACTATAAGTGAATTTGTTGTTTTTAACCTATACTTTCACTCATGTTATAATAAGAAATGACAGATATGAAAATCCTTATGTGTAGGAAATGGGGGAAGAGGGATGCACTGATAATTAAAATGCACTAACTTTCAGCAATGTTTACATAAAACAAACCTGATGCTTTAAGTATATTAGGAACAAACAAAGTGATTACTTAAATACTGGCAAACAATGAAATATAACTTCTGATATATCCAGTAAAATACATTGTATTATAAACATTAGGTATAAATATTATTACCATCTATTTATATTAAGTAATACGTTTTCAAAGACTTCATCAATAAGGGTGAATATAAGAAATACCTGTGCTATAATCTTTTACTGAGGTTTTATATATGATGCATCCTACTTTAATATGATTGAATTGCTTGTCATCTATCTTTCATGTAAATATTAACTGCTTATACAATAAGTAGACATTTATATTGTATTAGAATTATGTCTAATCTACAATAGTACTATACCTGTTCAAAATAATAAAAATATTACGTATTCCTATTACAAATAGTCTCCATATGATAATTCAATTTATGGTGCTCAGATGTTCTGGAATGTCAAGATATGAGTGATAATCTGATGGACTTAGGTTTATCCAGCAGATTAGGAATGATTTTCATTCCATGGCTAGTGCGGATCTTAGTTTTGTTAATATTTATTCATTTAAAGTTATTATTTCACAATAACATTTTTAGTATGCCTCACCAAAACATTACTTTATTGGTAAACACTCAAAGTATAAAACTGATAATTTCCTTTAAATGCTAAAACATATACTTTATAGTTATCAGAGGAAAATGTTTAATAGTCACAATAAAACAAAAAATACATAGTCTAAATAACCGAAGATGGATTTAACTTTATTATCTTTAAATACCAATGGCTTAAACAATCCTAGCAAGAGATCAGATCTACTGAAATATTTAAAATTGAACAAAGTACAAATTGTCTTCCTTCAAGAAACTCATTTCAAAACAAATGACAATCACAAATGGAATCCTAAGGAATATATGAT
Organism: Protopterus annectens; assembly: GCF_019279795.1. Taxonomy (NCBI): domain Eukaryota; kingdom Metazoa; phylum Chordata; order Ceratodontiformes; family Protopteridae; genus Protopterus; species Protopterus annectens. Next base: position 58,616,119 of record NC_056742.1, on the reverse strand, counting down.
ATTTAGCGCAATCCACTTATAAGACAAAGACAAAAGGGGTAACAATTTTTTGGAAAACAAATGTGATTAACTCAGAAATCATTTATATGCATGATGATAAAGAAGGCCTTATGGCATTAGCAATAGTTAAATATAATAACAGAATATGGACCCTAGCCAATCTATACTGGTTCCCAGTCATTGGAACAGGAACTGTTAAAAAACACTTGGATTTCTTTTCCAATAATTATAAAGGCAACTTAATATTAAGCAGAGATTTTAACTGTATATTTGATATTTTTTAAACTACAAATAAAAGATTGCTATGTACATCTGCTGTATCAAAAGCTTTAAACAAGTGGGTAGAATAATTTCATCTTGTAGATACTTTCAAATTTAAAGAAGATAAATCTTTGTTGTTTTCCCATCAAGATAAAATATTTGATGCCCATGACTTACACTCTAAAATCATTAATTTCTCAATCACTCCCTGCCCCTTTTCAGACCACAATTCATTGATACTAAAGCTTCAAAATGGGTACAAACCAGTAATCTTTAACTCCAGAATTCCAGCATATATAACTAAAATTAAAGAGTTCATACCCTGGTTATTATCTGAATTACAGTTCTTAGATATTAATTACACCACAAAAATAAATAAAACACTGATGTGGGACTCATTAAAAGCTTACATATATGGTAAAACCCTAACTTGGTATAAAAAATCAGAGCATGAGATTCTGAATTATTAGATCTACAATCCAAACTTTTGTCAGTAAAGGCTGAAAAAATCAAAATCATTTGGAGATGAAAATGATAGTAGATGTAACCACATAAAAACCCACTCGGGGCACAAAATGTGAACAACCTGAAGAAGCCAGTTGTACTGGTGAAAGTGCTAAGTCGTTTACATCATTAGTATTAAAAGTGGTTTATTTCACCGTTCTTCGTGAAGCGTCCTCTGTGGTTCTACTGTTGTGTTGTTATGATAGTAGATGTATTACCTCCACCTTAACTCAATACCATCCAAACAGAGCACTTAGATAACAAAATGAAACCTTGCTAAAAAAAAAACAAAAACCTGCACTCCCTGCCAAACAAGCACTCTATTCTTTTTGTATTGCCAAACTCTGGAACTCACTCCCTACATCCCTCAGAGCCACCAGTAATGCCAGGTCCTTCAAAGATGGCCTCCATTCACATCTAGTTACCCAGTGGCAATACGTCTGCTCCACACCTCACATTACCTGCCCACTTCCAAACTGCGCAAAACTGTAACCATACTCTATATAGCTGTTTATCCACTGCTATGACTGCCAGACTGTTGTGGTACTCAAAATACAACTGTTCATAGTCTGTCATGACTGCTATAACTTCAAAAATACACAATGCCTGCATTTTTCTTAATTTGCTTTATAACCTCAACCTGTTACCTAACTGTATGTCTGAACCTGTTGCAAATAACAATATGTTCTGTTTATTTGTTGTTAAAAAAAGATTTTTCTGATTATTTGTTAATAAATGTCTATCTGGAGCTTTTCTCCCCAGGCCTCCACTGAAAATCTGCTCACTCCGGCCCAGTGGACATGTAAAATAAATAAATAAATAAATAAATAAAAAGTATTAAACAATAAATACAATGAAATTCTAACACATAAAACTAGATTAGCTTTAGAAAAACTAAAAATTAATACCTTGGCCACTTCTCTCAAATATCTACATAATTTATCCACAAGAATCAAAATACAATCACAAGCTAATAACATTAAAAGTATCTTCCATGAAAAGAAAAGGAAAAATGTCTCGGATACAGGTGATATTCTTAATGCCTATAGAAATCACTATGTGGAATATTTCCAAAAAGAAAATATACATATTGATCAATTAAATCTAAATTAAAAAATATACCAGAAAAATTAAAACTAGATCTATAAGCACCCATATCCTACAGATAAATTACAGATACAATAAAAGAGGGTAAAAATAATAAAGCCCCAGGTATAGATGGCATAATTATGGAAATATATAAACTTTTTCCTTCAAAGATACTATCCCTATTCCATAAAACTCTATTAGAAATTCAGTCACAAGCTGTAATACCACCATCTTGGAGATATTCTTTAATCACGCCAATCCTTAAGGAAAATAAATCCCCAAACCTCTGTACCTCATATAGACCTATATCATTATTAAATAATGACTATAAGATATTTATGACAATATTAACTAACAGCATGAAAATACCACTATCCAAAACAATAAATAATGATCAAACTGGATTTATATATCATAGACACACAAATGACAATATTAAAAGGATAATTTCTCTTATAGATTATGTTAATAAAGAAAATAAAGAAACACTCATAATTGGCTTAGATGTAGAGAAAGCCTTTGATTCCCTAAATTGGGACTATTTATTCAAAATCCTAATGCTATTTGAATTTCCTGTATCCTTTGTTCATCTCCTAAATATTGTATACATATATATATATATATATATATATATATATATATATATATATATAAATATATTATATATATATATATATATATATATATATATATATATATATATATATAAAATATATATATATATATATATATATATATATAGATATATAGATATAAATAATTTAGCGCATGTCAAGTTAGGTCCTTTTACTTCTGAATCTATTCATATAACAAAAGGCACTAAACAAGGATGTCCCATGTCACCAATTCTATTTACTCTGGCTATTGAAACATTGGCAGATTCAATTTGTAATAATATAAAAATCAAAGGAATAGATGTTTATGAACAATACTATTCTAAAGTAATGCTATTTGCTGATGACATATTACTAACATTATCTAATACAAAAGAGACATTAGACAAATTAAATGTATTAATTGGCACATTTCACATGAGTTTAGGACTCCATTTCAATAAATCAAAATCAAAATTTTTATTTTTGAATAAAAAAAAAAAAGAACTGCAGACTAAGGGGGATCACATCTTAGGGAACACAAATCTACCTTAAAATATCTAGAAATTCAGTTATGCAAGAATAATAATGAATTAGTCTAAAAAACTACAATAATATCATCAATACAATTAAAATATCTGTGGAAAAATGGAACAAAATAATATTAAGATTTGAAGATAGACTACAGTTAATAAAATGGTTTTACTCCCCAAGATCCTATATATAGCCTTGGCATTACAACTGTTATCCGAAAGGAATATAATTACAGAAATATATTTATGCCTAATAACATTTTTGTGGTTTCCCAAAAGAAAAAGAACAACTTAAATGCATCATATCAGACTATGGAAAAAGGGAGGATTAAACTTTCCTGATATAGAAACATATATAAAAACATCAATATCTAAGCAATATCAGATTGGATAAGTCCAAATTACTCTGCAAATTGGAAATAATTAATAACTGTAATATCAATAAATGAATTTGATTTACAAAAAAAAAATAAATTCAAATAGATAAAAACAATTTGCCATGGCACATATTATGTATTAGTATGCAATATAGCATAACTAAACCCATTAAAAATTGTATGATTAATTATTACATTGACTCATTTAGGAAAATTATTAATGCAAATATTTATTTATTTTATTTTACATTTGTTAACCGGGATGGTCCGGCTGGATACGTGTCCATTTTCAGCGGAGTCCCGGGGAGAAAAGCTCCAAAGTTACAAATTCAGATTAAGAAATAGACATTACAAATAGATAATCAACTAATAGAGGTTACATAGAAGAAGATTGTAGACATAGTACATAGAGATAGAAAGTTATAGGTGTAACAAAATAGACAATCCACTAAATTGTGGTTACAATACAAGTTGATTATAGACATAGTACATGCATTCTTCTGTGAGGCCAGAGGCATACTTTTCAATTGAAAATAGTGGTTGAAGATAACAATACTTAGAGTTGCAGTCATAAAGGATCTCATTGGTTAAATGAGGGGGAATGGCTGAGCAGAGTGTGATGGAGGGAAGTGTGGGGTCTTAGTCAGGGTTGGTACAGGGGCATATCCAGTGTGACTTGAGGTGACTTTTAAGTTTATGTTTAAATATGGTTGGAGAAGACTCTATGGTAATGTCAGTAGGTAGTGAGTTCCAGTTTTTACCAACAGAGTTGGTGAAGAGGGAGTTGGATTTGATTGTAAGTACTAGGAGTTTGGTGGATGAGCGTAGTGGGCGATTATTACTGTAGGGGCAGATTATGTTTCTTAGGGCTGGGGTAGTGTCCGGTTGGTGGAGGATTTTACGGGCGACTTTGAGCTGGTTGAGCTGTAGGAGGTGGGGTAGTTCCAACCAGCCCAGGAGTTTCAGGTTCTGGCAGTGGTGGGTACGGTAGGGTGAGCTAGTAGCAAATCTGGCAATTTGGTTGTAGCATGAAGACAGTTTTTTAAGATTGGTTTTATTCAGGTGGGAGAAAAGAGGGGAGGCATAGAAAAGGGTAGATAGGAGGTGGGAGTGGGCAATTGTTATTCTAGCTTGCGGGGTGAGGATTGATTTGATCCTGAAGAGACTACCAAGTTTTTTATTGGTAGTTTTTATAGTTTGATTGATGTGTGCATCAAATCTGAAGTTGCAGTCGATCATGACGCCCAATAGTTTAGTTTGGGTAACTGGGGAGATGATGGTACCATTATTAGCTGTTATATTGAAGAGAAGTGAGGTGGTCCTGTATGTTGGGTTAAAGAGAAGTAACTTAGTTTTATTGGGATTTAGTATTAGGCGTTGGTTTAGTAGCCAATTTTCGACCTTGTTGAAGGTGCTTTGGGTTATTTCAGTAAGTTCTGCTGGGGTGGAGGCAGTGCAGATCAAGGTCGAGTCATCTGCATATTGGATGCAGGTAGCCTCTGGTATGACTGTGCTAAGTTCATTTATAAAGATGGAGAACAGAAGGGGACCTAGTATTGAGCCCTGGGTACTCCTAGTCTGATGGAGAGGTGTGAGGTTTAAAAATCTGGTTTGATCTTTTAACACCATTTATAATCACAAAGAACTTTCCACATAAAATATATAGAGAAATTATTAATTCTTGGGAACAGAAAGTATTTGTTTGGTGGCTCCAATGTATCAGAAAGCTAAAAGTTTTAGATATGCAAGTAATAAAAACAACATACAAAATTTTACAACAGGACTGGCTAACTTTACAGAGTATTATGTCATATTTGCAAGATTTAAGTAGAATAATTAACCATTCTTCATTTAAATAGATACCTAAATTTATGAAATACATATATGAAATCATATATAATGACTTTGACATGGGAAACAGTATTTCAAAATTTTATAAAATATTGATAAATATAAAACAACACCCAAAACCTCATATTGGAATATATATAACAAAAGGACACTAAATACAGTTAACTGAAGATATTAAAACAAATATCTTATTGTCGATAAAATATGCATCCTTTACACAATACTGGAAAGTTTTTAATTGGAAATGCTTGCACAGAGCAGTCTTAACCCCAGATAAAATCAGTAAAATTAGTAGCCATAAAATGAATATATTGGAGATGTGAGCAAGTACATAATGTAAATTGGAACCACATTTTCTTTGATTGTGTTAAAATTAAGCCATTTTGGAATGGTATTAAAACTTTCTACAAGCTTTATTTAATGAATCATTTTATTTAACTACAGCTCTTGTATTATTAAATGTGAATGAAGATCGTCATTTGAATAGATCAAACATGTATCTAGTATGGACTATACTTGCAATTTCAAGCAAGTGTATAACAAGAAGATGGAATACAAACACAATAGCAACTTTTGAAGACTTCTACAGCCTGCTGAAGACCACAGCATTATTGGAAATTAAAATTATAGAACTAAGAATTTATCCAAAGCCATTTATCAACAATCCTTAGGGAAAAGTCTTATCGTTGATTGACACTATACAATAATTGATCAGACACTTTGGTAATGGATTGGACATCCTTATAAAGTAACTGTATACATTAAGATCTGTTATAGTGTCAGGCTAATGTAAATGGTGTACATAGTTATTTAAGATATTATGTATAAAGACTATGGAATTCATTCAAATGTATTTAAAAATAAAAAAAAATAATTTGAGACGAAAACATAAAGAATAACGCTGAATAGTAAGGAAGGCAAAATAATAGCAGTAGGGTTTAAACCTGTCCCTTGAGATGAAATAGCAAAACAAATTACTATTATAACTTGTGAAATGGATGAATCCTTTGCATATCTTGCTGTACTCATAGGAGAACCAAAAATCAGATATTAAAATGAGAAAATCAGGTTTCCTAGATTTGGTCAACTGTCTAGTTAAAGCCCGTCAGTTTCTTCTTCCTGATTACTAACTCACTAATGATTTTCCCTTAAGACACCACTGCTGATATCGATTCTGTCTATGCTCTGTCAGTGATTTAATGTTTTTTTTTTTTTTTTTTTTCATTTTTTTACATGGATCTTTAGACATGGAGTAGGGAGTTATGGAGGGCTTATACCCTGCATTTTTTTCTGTGTTTTATTAATCTGAAGCTCCATCCCTTTGTTTCATGTGGCTGAATCTGCAATAACTTGAGAGTCAGTAAAACACAGAAACAGTGAGAAAATGGTTTGGGTAGAGAATGAAGTAGCCTTCCTAAAATTTGCATGTGGTGGATATGCCAGAAGAAAATAAAAAAAATATAGGCTTTGTCTGAGAAAGCAATCTACCTTAAATGCCACCAAACATTATGACCGAAAAACTGATGGAATCATGGGGAAAGGTGGAGTTCTCAACAGCATCTTTGCCAAGTGGCATGCAAATGCCATTCTTTTGCTGCTAAGGTGTAGTGGCCATTTACTCAAAGGAAATAGCATGCAGGGTGCAATCATAAATATGTAACAGAATTACTCATATGCTATTACAGAAAAAATAATGTTCTGGTAAGTGAGCAGTAGGTAGCAATCCCTTGAGCTATTATCCAGCATCATTTAAAAGGCTCAATGGCGTAGGGAGTGAATAAACAAAATTCTCATACACGGGATGCCCAGATATTTACAGCAGTGGCTATTGGGATAGACAGTGGGATGTGGACATACAAAAATTTCCAGTCATTCCCAGAGCCTTATAGCCATGGACTGTGCTGTAGATGGCCTCAATAGTGACAGCAGGATAACATAAGGGAGGACTAAGTCACACAAAAGAAATTAAGGAGTAAAACCGGACATCTGTGAGTGACTGCAGAGTCAAACATGGTGTGCTCTACTACTGCTCAAGATGCAGAGAATGATCAACATATCTAGGAACTGGTTTCACTTGCTTGCTTCAGATATGAGAGTAAGAAATGAAGCTCACAATGCAAATGGCCTATTTTGAAAAACAACCCCTCAAGTATGGACAAGTATTATTCAAAAGAAGGTATCAAGCAACAGGAAACAGGAAGAAAACACAAAGTTGGGACCAAGAATCTGTGCTACCAAACTTGTCTGATACCGAGCAGGACAAAAGAGGGCTGATTAATCACATCTTCTACATACATATGACTAGATAAATTCAGATAAATATGACAAGGTAAAAAAAAATGAATGACTGGTTACAAGATTGCAGACATTTGAGCAGTTAACTGAATTAGTCCGCTTCTAGGAAATGCTTAACTCCAAGGCAATGAGGCTAATTCTTTCTTAACTGATGCTGTCTTTCATATAACTAAATGTAAGTGGCTTTTGCTGTGGACAATCATGACCATACATTTTAAAACAAGCATAGATATTCACAGACATTGCTCTCCATGGTGTATAGGAACTGTGAACTCCTTTGCTGTCATAAAATACTGACCCTACTCTCTGATTTTGTACCTGTAGCTCACCTGCATGTAATAGTGAGCAAGATCATGCACAGCACATACTATGCATAATTCTGCATGCCATTATAGCCATTACCTCTCAGCAACTGTATATAAATATGTTGCCATTCCTTTCACTGTCTGATGGTAAAGTAGCAATGCTCATTTACCCATCCCATTTATGTACAAAGTCTAAAAGAGAGAAAGAAGGCAATTGTCTATGACTCTGCATTTGATTCCACTAAATTTCTGCTCGCATTAGAGATAGCATGCTCACATGACCTTGTTAACACTATTGGTTCAACCTTGTAGATGTGACTGTGAAAGAACCACACCCCAATACCTCCCACAAAAGAATGTCAGGCCAACACAAAACACTCAGCCCCACACCCCATCCACCTCCATCCCCACTCAGCTCCTCCAGTGTCAGAATGGCTAGTTAAACTCAAGTCATTTGGCTCTCAGTCAATAAATCTCTCTAGTCCCCTACTCCATAATTCTTTACACATACTGCTGTTTGCATTTGGATCTTTGCACTGCTTTTTCCTTCTTTCAGTATATAACGTCTGTAATCCTGTGTATGATCTCTGCTGTCCTGACAATCCATAATTCATATTTGTTTGGGACATGGTCACCTAGGAGCTATCTGCATACTGTTTTCATAATATTTAAATGAAGATATTGTGTCTTGGAATGGATGCCACTGGAAAGCACTCAGTGATGTTAGTGGCAGGGAGGAGCACTAAGTGTGGTTGACCCACTAAGTTTGTTTAGTTATTTATTTACTTTTACTTCCGTTTGTTACTAACTTGTTTGTGACACTTAGTACAAGAGAGTTGCTTTCTAGTATTGCGTTTGCCTTTAAGAAGTCGAAGGCATTGGTAACGTTGTAACTTGATTGGTTACTAAGACCACCTGTTGTTATAAAACACAGATTTGAATTTATTTTTTGTTTCTGATGAAGTTTGCCTGTTTGGCAAACGAAAAGCACTTAAAACAAAAATTACCTGTGTACCATTAAAATACTTGGTTTTTCTTCAACAGCTTGCTGTGGCAGAGTTTTTACTTTTTCTAGTTTGTTGGCTTACTTGTTTACCAGTTTGTTACGGCATCTGGCTCGGCTGCTAGTCAAAGTTTATTCGCTTCAGGCGAAACACCAGAATTACTAAAAATGAATTCTAATGGTGAAACCATCGGTACTAACTCAAACAACTGTTCGGTACCTAACAACTCTCTTGAATCTTTATTTAATAAGATTGAATCTATTTTCACTGGACTTGACCAGCTCAAAATGAATCAACATTCAATTCGTGATTGGATACAATTTCCCCCTGGTCCAAGCTGGCCACACTGGTCTCCAGTCAGCAGAGGCAGTTTGGAGGCAACATCAGTTACTAATGCGGTAAATGTAAATATTAACTGCTGAACATCGACACAACTGAGGCAGCTTGAAGAAGGTGCAATTAACGGAACACTGGTACAACTGAGGCAGTTTGAAGAAGGTGCAGTCAACCGTTAGCTAACAGAGTAGCAACGGAAGCACTGGCTTTTAGCTTGGCATCTAATGGCCAGCCAGTGCTTACGAATGTAAGAGGGCTCAACAATGTACAAGCCCAAATACTAGGTCAACCAGGAGCAATAGCGCAAAATGGGGCCGACAACAATAGTGGATTACTGTCACTATCGTCTTGGCTGGCCGATGGGTTTTCGTTTTCGGGAGCACCGCACACTAGCGATGAAGGTCAATTGACAGACCAAGGTAATGTTACTACTACTTCTAATATAGTGACAAAACTGAAAACATTTGACAGTCACTTAATTAAACTGAGGAAACTGCAATTAGAAATTTCATACTTCCGTGAATGTTTATCACGGAAGGTGGTACCGAAAGATTTACGTCACCATCAATATCCTACTGGTCTTGATGCCAATTCAGTGTTTCATAAGGATTTAATTAGCTTGTTTGACCATCAGAGCTTTGAGTTATTAGAGCTCATGGTCAAACACTATAGCATATGGGTTGACAACTTATCCAAAATAGTGTCTGAACTGGATAATAGCATTAAATTGGACATTGAGTTTCTCCGATACAAATACAAATATAGCCATGTTTTTTCAAGTATCGATCAGTACATGTTGAAACTTAAGGCCAACAAAATTAAAAAAACTTGAACGAGATTGTAAAGCTTACAATCAGGGTATAGCTTACCCAGTTCCTTCTTTCGCTCAAGTTTGGAAAGAAGGCACTGTTTCAACAGGTCAATCACTTGTGAATACTCGTATGAACCCCAATAACAACAGTAACAGTCACGAGTTGAACCAAAGGTCTTGCCTTAGTGTGGACAACTCTTTGGAAACTCACTTAAATGTCCCTAATGATATTAGTGATAATACCAATACTGCTGTTCCTGTCGAGGTTCGGAGGAGCGAGAGATTACAGAATGGCCATCAGGGACAAAATAACCACGACCAATTTAATCAGAATCAAAATTTTCAGCAAGGCAACTAAACTGGGGCCAGGACCAAACAATGGAAAAACTCCCAATCGAACAAAAACAAGCAGAAGTTCAACAAACACAAGACCTAACTAGGTCAGGTTTTTCTTACCAAGTCGAAGGACTAGGCAGTCCACTTACATACAATGGTCTAGGATCTACCTTTTTGGAGTCAACTTTGGTTATGTGCGACCATCATGAACAACAAAATCTTGGTGAAAGTCTAGCCTCAGTTGGCCCATGTGGGCAAGTTAGCCCAGTTATCATTACCAGTAAGACAGGGGATTTTAAACTTTATAATTTTTCCTCTGTAGTGATAACTTCAGACATTGTGGACTTCCTAGCAAAAGGACACACTTATGTTCCTTCACAACCTTTGGACTTGGTTAAAACTATTCTTGATATTAAAATCTATACGACGAAGTTAAATTTTAATATAATGATGGGAGATGTTACGAATGCCTCAAATATTGATAAATTCTATATACCTAGCATGTTCAATCCCCCATTGCACCCAGTGTTACAAACCTTTGAGCAACTTTGTGAATTAGACATTAGACATGCCATCAAAAATGGGTTTAAAAACAAGGTTTCTTACAACACAAGTAGGGAAGAACAAGAACACCTGGAGTATATTAGGTCATAAGACATTCATTTGTGTAAACCGGATAAGGGTGGTGGCTTGGTGGTCTTTGACAATATTGATTACCAGGAGCGTATGGAAGCTTTATTGAGCAACAATGCTTATGTACTGAGCTCACGCTCAGAGGCCAATAAAGCATACAGTTTGATTAAAAGCTGTATTGAAGACATGTATATAGAAGGTAGGCAGGTTAGAACAGAACATCTATAATTACATGTCAACAGCATATCCTAGATATCCTTATCTATTTGGAATCCCTAAGATCCACAAGAATATGGTAAATCCACCTATGAGACCATTAGTTGATGGTCGTGGTTCACCAACTTACTTTTGTGCAAGGTGGTAGATGCCATACTCCAGAAATACTTGGTTTTTGAGGACCAAATTTGTAAAGATTCATGGTCTTTAATGAAGAGTTTAACTTTCTCACTGTAGATGTGAGAGACCTTTATACCTGTATTCCACACAACCTAGGTATCGAATGGGTAGAGGCAATGCTTAAGAAAAAAGGAGCTTCAGTAGCCGAAATCTCCCTGGTTACTGAATTACTTGACCTTATATTATCTAACAATTTTTTTATGTTTGGGAATGACTTCTACTTACAAAAAGTGGGGGTTGCTATGGGTTCCCCTTGTGGAGCCAGTATAGCGAACCTAGTCATGGCCCATTGGGAATCAAAATTTGTGCTTAATAATGACAGTCTGGGAGACTCTCTGGTTTACTATAGACATTACCTTGATGACATTTTTATTTTATTAAAAGGTAGTAGGAATGTGCTAGAATACTTTAATCGGACAACACAATTCCTGCAATTTACATCTACATTTGACACGGAGGCAATAGCCTACTTAGACATCTGGCTAGCCAAAAATCGTGAAATGAGTTGTTTCGTAGTGAAGATACGTAGGAAAAGTACATATTCTAATACATTTCTACACTTTTCTAGCTGTCACCCTTTTCATCAAAAATGGTCAGTCATTAAAGGCCAATTAGTAAGGGCCTCATGCATGGTTAGCCAGGATGAAGATTTTATAGATGAATGTTATTTTTTGAAAAATATGTTTGTGCATCGTGGTTACCCTGAATCTCTCTTGGACAGTTTAATAGATGAAGTTAGAAATAAGAGAACTAACCACACATATATACCAATCCTAGGAGTTAAGAGTAAAACATCTAAACAGGTTGGTGCAATAAATTTAGTGACCATAGACAATAGTATAAACCAGGATTCTGTTGTCATCAAAAATTTTGGGTTAAGTTTTATCACTACATATACTTTACATAGTCACTCTTGTATTGGTATTTTTCAGAAAAACTGGGAACTTTTTAAAACTAACCCAAATATTTACAGCAAAATGGATAATTCTCCCAGAGTAATCTTTAGAAAAGGCAAGAATTTAAAGAAATTATTAGAACAACAATGTTCTATTAAGCCTCGAACTACAGGGATGAATAAATGTCAAAGCTGTAATTATTGCAAGTTTGTAGAGGTAACCAACTGTTTTACCATCCATGGTACACAATATAAACTTAAAGCGAAGTTTAATTGTAATTCTAGATTAGTTGTGTACTTGGCTAAGTGCCAGTTTTGCCCTGCATTTTACATTGGCAAAAAGGAGCGTAGGCTCCGTGAAAGAATATACAAACACCAATATGCTATAGGCAAGGACAAAATAGACAATGCCCTAGCTAAGCACATTTACACTAACAGAGAACACAAATTCAAGTTTATGGCCATTGACCAAGTTATGCATGACATCAGAGGTGGCCCCACACCTCTGCAATTGGAAGAACTTGAGTTAGTTTGGCAGGTTAAGTTGAACGCCTATAATTATCCAGGTTTAAACGAAACCTGTTCTATTAGTACTATTTTAAAACTGAAAAGTTTGCAGAGATGAAGTAGTAATGCGCAAGTATTTTTACTTCTTGTTTCATATATTGTTTACCCACATTTAGTCAGTGATCAACTGTGTGTTTTTAAGTTATTTTTAGTTATACCTGTTTATAAGAATAGTAATTTAATAACATGTTTAGGTTGGTTTTATTTAGAGCATGTTGTTAACTGTAAGGTTGTTTCGTTATTTATTTACTTTTAACTTCTGTTTGTTACTAACTTGTCTGTGACACTTAGTACAAGAGAGTTGCTTTCTAGTATTGCGTTTGCCTTTAAGAAGTCAAAGGCATTGGTAACGTTGTAACTTGATTGGTTACTAAGACCACCTGTTGTTATAAAACACAGATTTGAATTTATTTTTTGTTTCTGATGACGTCTGCCTGTTTGGCAAACGAAAAGCGCTTAAAACAAAAATTACCTGTGTACCATTAAAATACTTGGTTTTACTTCGACAGCTTGCCGTGGCAGAGTTTTTACTTTTTCTTGACCCACTAAGTTAGTATGTCTGGTATGTCTACATCTAGAGGCTCCCTGATATATATACATTATTTTCTACAGTTTTCAGATATACATGGGGTTGTCTTTCCAGATGTAGCTGCTGAGCAATGGCAACAATTAGAGGAGATCAGGTGTATTCACAGTTGTACAATAAGATATTATGGCTGCACTGTGTAATTCATATATTGATTGTGAATCATCCTTTGCATACCTACTGGGTTATTCCCCTCATAAAGGTAGCAGTGATAGGCATCATGATTCCAGAGTGGGTAATGCTCTTTTATAAATTCCCTTGGAGTCTAGTATGCAGATTTTACTACATACTAGCTCTCAACATTTGTAGGCTGTGTTTATTACTCTGATCAACAGATTAAGCAGTCTTCCATTAATTTCTCTCTTTTTTGTTTTATTTTGATCACTTTTTGATTCTCTGCTTCCCCCTACAATCTTTCTACCCAGTGTCCCATGTCCATTGTCAGCTCTACTCACTTCTCTGTTGTTCCCCAGACTTTCTCATATATATATCTGGGGCTGGTTACAGAGCTTAAGGGCATCCTTGGGGTCTAGATGTCACCTTCAGCCAGAGGTTGTAGTTTTTACTTAACTCCTTCCCGTTGCTCCTCTCTCCCAGCATGATATACATGGATAATAGTAAGGGGTGGACATGCACTGGGAATGTGTGGAGTATTGTTCTACCTCCATGGCAGGTCAGACGTGCATCGCACTTTTCCCTCTTTTGACCATGCTCCCTCATCATGGTCTCTCCAGTCTCCACCAGGGATAGTAGCAGGGGACACATGTACATAACTGGCTAGCTCTTCTGCTGCTCCATTAGTACCCTGTGCTATTAATTGAACCTAGATCAGCTCAGCTTTAGGCTGGACCTTATCCTTCTGTACCACTGGAGCAGCATTAATGTCTAACATAGATGATGCATGAGCTGCTTTCTACGTAACATGGGGGATGAATCTATACAAATTTATAATCTATTTAGTAGTTATTCTGTTCTATGTATGATACCCAATATATAGGATGTGGGCCTAATCAGAGAGCAAATGTAAAGCTGCAACTTTTCAAGGATAATACATTGTACTGCTCATACTTATGTCTTTTTGTATCATAAGGGAGTCCTATATCTCCATCTATCTATCTATCTATCTATCTATCTATCTATCTATCTATCTATCTGTCTAGCTATATGTGTAGCTATATCTATATGTGTGTGTGTGTGTGTGTGTGTGTGTGTGTGTGTGTGTGTGTGTGTGTATATATATATATATATATATATATATATATATATATATATATATATGTTCTCCGGTTCGATCCTCGGCTGGGGTGCCTTCTGTGCGGAGTCTGCATGTCCTCCCTGTGGTCGCGTGGGTTTCCTCCGGGTGCTCTGGTTTCCTCCCACATCCCAAAGACATGAAGTAGGTGGATTGGACACTCTAAATTGGCCCTAGGTGTGAGTGTGTGCATGTGTGTGCCTTCTGTGGAAGGATGGGCGCCGGGCTGGCAACTCAACACTAAAACTCCACTGCCAATCATGAGCAGACAGGTGATCCGCTGTGGTGACCCCTAACTGGGAAAAGCCAAAAGAAGAAGAAGAAGATATATAATAGATATATATATATATATATATATATATATATATATATATATATATATATATATATATATATATGTTGCTATATCTACATTACATATTTATAGATGGATAGATATAAATACATCTTAAAGGTTCATAGGTAAATACCAGGCTATCAGTTGGCAGACTATTGCAAGCCTAGCCAATAATCAAAGGATAGAATCAAACCCTGTAACTTGTATCTGTGAGGCAAATACCTTAACCATTATGCCAACTCCTCCACCTTTTTTGAATTATTATTTTTTTTTTTAAAAAACGAAGAACATCTTGAGTTTGGAGACTGCTGAAAGAGCATCTTGAGTTTGGAGACTGCCTGTTTTTTTCTGAAATTTCTGCTTTGAAACCTTATTTTTTAAGAGTCGTTCTATGGTGTGCATATTATTAAGCAATTTAGTATGTTAATCTAATTTTGACTCCGTGAACAACTGTGAGGAGTTAACTTTTCTGGGCTACTATGTTTTACTGTTCAGATTTAATTTATTTATATTTCAGGTAAACTCCTTTACATTCAAGCTGTATAATACTTTTTTTAGATAGCAGACACCCTATGTGTAAAACAAAAGTAATGTTTAGTGTTATATAAGTATCAAAATGAAGTAGACCAAAACAGAGCCATTAGACATGAGAATATGGACACCCTTCTAAGTAGAACTAAGATGGAGTTATGACTTACCAATGTTCATCTGGAGGGGATAAGTGGGGAATGAATAAGGAGATAGGCTGGTAGGTGATCATTTTGAAGGATGTGCTATGATCCTTGCAGTTGGGTTATACAGGCTGCAGACCACACTTAACTGCATCACGTGCAAATGGTACAAAACACAGACCAGTAGGTCCAATGTTAGTACTGCTACCTTGTTCAGAATGAGGACATGAACACAGGTAAAAGCATGACTACTCAGTGTAGCAGCAAATAAGGGTCATGATTTGTTCTGGAGAACAATTCATTGTCATACTTTGAGGATTTACAGACATAGACGGCTTTGGGCACCAGCAAACCCTGTGGTCGCTGGGGGCCCCATTCCTGGGGACCCAAAACCACAGCATGTCATCTTATCTTGATACTTTCTAACATGCCTGCCAAACCAAGAAAAGCTAGTACACTAATCCTGTATACATAATAAACTAGGTGGATAATAATAACTCTTATTAATATCTTCTTTAAAATTCAAAGATATCTCTGGTTATAGTAAATGTGTTTTATCAAGTAATAGGCTTCACAATCTCACTAAATATTTTACCATTGAGATAGTGCCCCAGCTTATTTAAATCCTGCTAGTGGACATTCTCTCTACTAAAACTAACAACATTGTCAGCTTTAGGTTCTTGCAATACCCATGGCTACAGGGGGTGTACCTGTTTAAGCATCCACAGTTGTGTGAGGGCCCCACAAAAACTGCTGCTGGTTTGAGACAAATGAGAAGAAAAAAAAAATGTTTTTTTCTGATTACTCTCTTTAGCCTGAACAAGGCTGTAATATGACCATGCTAGGCTAAAGGTGATAATGACCTCTGCTCTCAACCACACCCATTCTGAAACCAGCACTTCTCAGATGCGTGTGTACAGAAAGTTGCTATAGGTTATGTGTGCATGAGGGGATTGGGGGTTGTGTGGCTATTACGCCTTTAAATTTTATCATAGTCAAACTTTAAAGGTGTGCAAAGGAGGTCATTACAGCTTGTGTTTGGGCTAGGGAGTACAGTCATTGTTTCTTTTACTTTTATCACCAATCTCATATGTGTGCATAGTAGGTTACTGTATCTTGTGTAGGGGTAGTGCCTATTAGTAACAAAGTAAAATCTATTACCATAATCATTTATTTTCACTTTCTTCACAATCACACATCAGCAACATATACAGCTGGCTGCCTTTGGGGGTTAGGGTTGAGGAGTGAGGAGGTAGGCTGTGTTTATGTATGTCAGCAGTCACTTGAAATACATGACTTTGACAATTTGAACCTCTGCTTTCATCCCAATCTAGCACCAATGGGATTCACAGGTTGTGACTGTCTTTTGTGGGAGGTTATGAGGCAGGCAGATTTCCCAAACAGGACCTGTGTGTCCTCACAACAATTGCCTTGTTAGTTTATTTTGAGTTATTTTGTCAGCTTTGAACATTAAGTCTTGGGCAGAACTCATGTCTTCAATGAAAGAAAAAAAAGACTGAAATTCTGTTCTTACTTATGATTTTTGTTTAGACCACCGTTGGATTAAAAGTATGATAAAATACTTTAAAATGCATCTCAGAGCACATGTAACACCTATGGCTTCTGGAGGCACTAACTTAATTGAGTTACTACCTAAATGGTTATTAGTGTACTGTCTTGATCAGGAAAGATGTGTTAAAAGGATACAAGAAAAACTAAAGCTGAACAGCTACACTGAATGTCTTTCCTTAATAATAATTTATGTTCAAGCCATTGTCAAATGAAAAGGTTGTGTAAAAAGGAAAAAAAAAAACTTTAAAATGCAGTTCAGATCCTAAAGCTATGGCTTCCTGAAAAAGCTGAACAGTAAGACAAAATGTGAGAAAAAGAAGAAAGAAAGTAATGTGCATGGTATGGGGAGCCCAGGATGGGGGAAACAGAGGGAGCACTGAATGATGTGTGTGTGTATGGGGGGGGTGAAATGGTAGGTTGTGCCTAGGGTGCACTTTCACCTGAGTCCTGCCCTGTAGATAAACATGTTGTAATGTGTGAAGAAACTGAAAACACTGTCATCTGTGTTAGCATGTCTGTAATTGTATTCACAATTAGACATGCTGTCATACAATACAAGTTAATCTGAGAATACACACAAATCTCCTGCTAGGCATACTAACACAGATGACAATGTTTTCAGTTTCTTCACATAATGTATGATAGAAATGCCAGTAACTGTGAATGTCCATTTGTGAGATGGGCCAATATAGTGTGGTACACAGGTCTGTTGTAATGTAAGAACATTATTGTTATAGGTCAGTCTGTCCGCAATACTCCTAACAGTTTGCAACATGACCTAAAAGGTTAAGAGGGGTGGCAGTGACAGGGAGTTACTTAAACTTGGCATTTGTTAGGGCTCCCCAAAATGCTAACACTGGCCCTGTTTACAGATAACCCAACTATGGGAAGAGTAGCTGTTTGGAATTCCTCTTATTTAAGATGAAGATGTTGTAAGGTTAAGAAGAAAGGTTAGTAATGGGCAGTATTCCAAAAATTGGTGACTTCTTAAAGAGACTGGGGGAGGAAATAAGAAAGAAAAGTTGTTATTCTTTCAGAAGGGAGCTTAACCTCTAAAATACTAAATGGTTAAGATTTATGCAAATTACAGAAATGCGAGTGTTAACATAAAAGAAGAGCTAATTGGACAGAATGCACAAAAAAAAGATGGAACTAGTCATCATTTTGAAGCTCAACAGAAAAAGAATTGTGTGTAACTATATACAGGCATTTAACTAAAGAGAGGCAAGTATGTGAGTATCTGAGACAGACTCATGTTTGAACGTAACTGTGTTCAGGGAAGGTACAACAGCTGTGGGAATAGAGTTGATGTCTTCTTCTCAGTGTGGCAGTCATGAGGATGGAGTTGGAAAGGGTGGATGTTTAGGTGGGATTTAGGCCTAGGGTTAGGGAACAGGGTTTGGGATTATGTTTTGGTAGTGATTGATCATTTTTTTATTACATGAGTAGGATGAAGAACTAGATTTAGTAGTGTGAGGAGAGTTTATTTTTAATGAGGGAGTGATGTGTTCAGGTTTATTGACTAATTGGAGAATTTAGGCACAACAAAGCAATTAGGGAAGTTAGGTTTATGTAAAGGGAGATGAGATTAGGGAATTTCAGGTTAGAGAATGAAAGTTCTGAGGATAGTGGATGAGGTTTCAGGTTTGGGTTAGGGACTTTTTGGGAGTTTTAGTGTTAGAGCTAAAGTTCTGAGTGGACTATATAAGTTTACTGTGGTTAGACTACAGGAGATGTGTGCACTTTCTAGCATTATCCAAGTGGGTAGACAGGACACTTATTTCATGCAAGTGGCAATGAGCAAGTTGGCCATGAGTTAATAGTCTGCTCAACTACACCTCTTATGGAAACAATACCTGTCCATTATTATTTTAAAAATATATCTGCATTCCCTACAAATGCATTGCATGCATCAGTCATTTTCTAATATTGAATTTAAATTTCACAGATGTAAAAAAACAGTACTGTGAACTTGGTGAACTTGCAGAAAAATGTACATCCTTATCTACCCCTCCAAATAGCTATTTGTATATTATTTTAGACCAAAAACCATCAAACCGCATCAATGTAGCATGCATTTACAAGACGCATTAATGGAGCACCTTGTCTAATTCCCTAGTTAATGGATGCAACTTTCTCTACCAGAGATGACATTTGCAAACAGTTCTACTCTTATCTATGGAAAAGTTAAAGAACTAAGTGTTGCTCAAAGTTCATGCTCTGATGAGGAAAAAAATCTGAAAATGGCTGTCAGACTATGCTGAACAGTGGGTGCGGTTAAGCCATAACCATGGGAATGACTGTGCATCCAGCCTATGTGATCACTGATATTGAAACAGCAGCTATTATGGTTGCATAGAAATACTTCACAACAACTGAAGCTAAGGGATGCCTCATCCAGTTTGGCTAAATAATCTGTCATCTTGAATAGGTTCAAGTCTTCGCTACAGTATATGGGCAAAATGCAAGTTTTCAGATATTTGTTAAAGAACTGATGACACTAGTTTGCTTGAGATCAGAATAAATGTCTCCAGCATTTGTTCAGCTGAAAGGTATGTTCCTGGATAGCTATGGTGAATGCAGCACAGCTATGTCCCAGGGAGACTTATGAAGTATGGGATACATTTATTTTAATCTCAGTGCTCCTCTCCCCTGTTTCCAGCTAACTTTACATTAGTTTAACACTTCTAAACACATTGACCTTTTCCCTCTAACTAACAGGCTGCAATTTTCCATATTTCTATACTAATTTCTGATTATTTTTTTCTTTTCCTAAAGGGCTGCTTTGCTTTCAATGTCAAATAAAATTAAATTTAAACAATTCTTCCCTCTCTTATACTTTCCTCTTCCACAGTTTCATATTCTTCCCATAGACTCCCATTGTTTACCATATTTTAGTTTATTTTATATGTAAGGGAAAATCTTTTCAAATTTATCCTATCCCTTTCACTGGCATTAATAGCATAGAATGATGGTCTGTAGGATGACGTTGGTGATCAAGAAGAGGAGGACAAATGGGAGACCAGTGCAAAGGATCAAATGGTGGAAGTTGAAAAAGGGTGATTGTGAGGCTGAGTTCAGGGAAGAGTTAAAACAGGCACTTGGGGGCAGTGAACAGCTACCGAATAGCTGAGTAACTACAGCAGAGATGGTAAGGGAGACAGCTAGAAAGGTGCTTAGTGTGACATCTGGACAGAGGAAGGTGGACAAGGAGACCTGGTGGTGGAATGAGGAAGTACAGAAGGGTATACAGAACAAGAGGCTGGCGAAGAAGAAGTGGGATTGTCAGAGAGATGAAGAAAGTAGACAGGAGTATAAGGAGATGAGGAGCATGGCAAAGAGAGAGGTGGCGAAGGCTAAGGATAAAGCATATGGAGAGTTGTATGAATGGTTGGACACTAAAGAGGGAGAAAAGGACCTGTACCGATTGGCTAGACAGAGGGACTGAGCTGGGAAAGATGTGCAGCAGGTAAGGGAGATAAAGGATAGTGAGAGAAACATACTCACAAGTGAGGAGAGTGTGTTGAGCATATGGAAAGAGTACTTTGAGGGGCTGATGAATGAAGAGAATTAGAGAGAGAGAAGGTTGGATGATGTGGGGATAGTGAATCAGGAAGTGAAACAGATTAGCAAGGAGGAAGTAAGGACAGCCATGAAGAGGATGAAAATTGGAAAGGTTGTTGGACCAGATGACATACCAGTGGAAGCATGGAGGTGCTTAGGAGAAATGGCAGTGATGTTTTTAACCAGATTGTTTAATGAAATCTTGGATAGTCAGAGGATACCTGAGGAGTGGAGGAAAAGTGTTTTGGTACCTATTTGTAAGAATAGGGGTGATGTGCAGAGCTGTAGTAACTTCAGAAGGATAAAACTGATCAGTCACAGCTTGAAGTTATGGGAAAGAGTAGTGGAAGCTAGGTTAAGGCGGGTGGTGATGATTAGTGATCAGCAGTATGGTTTCATGCTGGGAAAGAGCACTACACATGCGACGTTTGCTCTGAGAGTGTTGATGGAGAAATATAGAGAAGGTCAGAAGGAGTTGCATTGTGTCTTTATGGACTTGGAGAAAGCATATGATAGGGTGCCGAGAGAGGGGTTATGGTATTGTATGAGGAAGTCAGGAGTGGCAGAAAAGTATGTAAGAGTGGTACAGGATATGTACAAGGGTAGTGTGACAGCGGTGAAGTCTGCAGTGGGAGTGACAGATGCATTTAAAGTGGAGGTGGGATTACATCAAGGATCAGTTCTGAGCCCTTTCTTATTTGCAATGGTGATGGACAGGTTGACAGACGAGATCAAACAGGAGTCCCCGTGGACTATGATGTTTGCAGATGACAATGTGATCTGTTGTGAGAATAGGGAGCAGGTTGAGGAGACCCTGGAGAGGTGGAGATATGCTCTAGAGAGGAGAGGAATGAAGGTCAGCAGGACTAAGACAGAATATATGTGTGTGAATGAGAGGGAGGATAGAGGAATACTGAGGATGCAGGGAGTAGAGTTGATGAAGGTGGATGAGTTTAAGTACTTGGGATCAACAGTTCAGAGTAATGGAAATTGTGGAACAGAGATGAAGAAGAGAGTACAGACAGGGTGGAATAGATGGAGAAGAGTGTCAGGAGTGATTTGTGACAGACGGGTACCAGTAAGAGTGAAAGGGAAGGTATACAGGAGGGTAGTGAAACAAGCTATGTTGTATGGGTTGGAGACGGTGGCATTGACAAAAAGGCAGGAGTCAGAGCTGGAAGTGGCAGAGTTAAAGATGTTGTTAAGAGTTGCACTGGGTGTGACAAGGATGGACAGGTTTAGGAATCAGTATATTAGAGGATCAGCTCAGGTTGGACGGTTTGGAGACAAAGTCAGAGAGGAGAGATTGTGTTGGTTTGGACATGTGCTGAGGAGGAATGTTGGGTATATTGGGAGAAGGATGCTAAGGATGGAGCTGCTAGGTAAGAGGAAAAGAGGAAGGCCTAAGACAAGGTTTATGGATATGGTGAAAGAGGACATGCAGGTGGTTGGTGTGACAGAGCAAGATGCAGAGGACAGGAAGAAATGGAAACAGATGATCCATTGTGGCGACCCCTAACAGGAACAGCCGAAAGAGAAAAAGATATATATATATATATATATATATATATATATATATATATTTATATATTTATATATTTTTTTATTTCCATTGGTCCTTATACTGTTTTGTGTAAAAGTTATACATTTCCATTTTTTTTCTCTTACATTTTCCTTTTCTAAGACTTTCCATTATTTCCTATTACTTTTTGTCTTGCACAACTTAAGTTTGGTTTCTGTTACCTCTAATGTAATTGATTTTTTCCTACATTTTGAATATCTTTACTTTATGAATTTTTACTTTGTTAAAATATTTGCCCACATAAAGTGTATAGTAGTTACCAAATGCCTATGTCAAATTACCATTTCTCTTCCACATAATAGATTTTGTTGCAATAAATCATCTGTGTTGTGCCTTCTACACTACATTTTAAACAATTATTTAATCCAGTACAAAACAAGAAGAATACTTTATTTTTCAAATTATAACAAAATTATTTTACTAATTCAATCTTCAGTATGACTTTCCCCTTCCGTTTCCAGTATATTAGTAATCATTGTCAAGAAAAGGACACAACTTTTACCAAGTATAAAGTGAGAGTTTAACCAAGTCATAATAGTGAAAAGCTTTCATTTGAAAACTGTAAGCCAGAATTTAATTTATTCATCCAACAGCAAACTTATGTATGTCTTTTCATATTACTTGGCTATATTTCATATTCATTGCAAATCGCTTAACTATACTTAGTTCTGAAATGTATTTCATAAAAACATGTCCCCACCAGTATACAATAAAATATATCACACTGTACAAAATTTGAAAAGTTATTCAACTATCTTTCATATGAAGTTATAACTTAGAAACTTAGAAAGTGCTCCACAATAAAATAAGGTCTCCGCTAAACAACTTCCCACAGTAAAGAATTTCTGACTCCTTGCAGTTTGCAAATAATGTGAAAAAATATGAGAAAGAATGTTTTCCTTTTGTTCTGCAGTATCTTTGTCAAAATGAAATAACTATTCTCTTACACAATCACCCACTGTACTTTCACATTTTTTTTCTTCCTCCAGCCAGAGGTTTGATAGTGGTTTTAGGGGATGAAACATATTACAGCAACACCTTTTTCAAGTCCAGCATCCATCTTGTCTTCCTACTCTCCAACTATCTCACATAACACATAACACTTCTGTTATTGGATCTCCATTCTGTTTCTAATTGGATTGATCACATTCAGTTCACCTGAGGAATAATCCTGGTCTCTACAAAATTTAAAGCATTAAGCCTTTGCTGAAATTTTATCTTCTGAGACCCATGATACAATTCATTGTAAACTTCAATTAATTAAGCCACTCAGAAAATAAATTGCTAATCTGCTGCTCAGTCATACTGTATTGACCACTCTATTTGCATGCTTTGCTCATACAAAACAATTAAACAACTAAAAGGAAAATAAATAAGCTGAAATTTAATCAAAAATCTGTCAAAGTATTTTATTTTACCAGAGTTATATTTTTATATTTTTATATGTGAATTGTTCACATCTCTCAGACCATAAAAATGTCTAAAATGGCAGTCATTCTTTTGCTGATAGATTCATAAACATTCTCATTTGGTTGATGTTACATAATCAGTAATCATTTAAATGGTCATGACTTGGAGTGTCAAGTCTGATAATGTGAAGGCTGACTGAAATTCCAGATTTACATATATCAAGTCTGAGACTTCCATTTTTCACAACATTCCTTTTTCTCAGAGATATGGTGATTTTGAAGTTGGTATGCATAATTTTTGGGGTGGGTGTGTGTGGGGGGTTATGAACTCATGCAAAACAGAAGTTTAAAGTTAGAAACCTATCTGTGGGATTCAATAAACCATGTGTAGGCTTCAAGCAGAGCCCACACGGAGTTTACATGTTAGAGCGATGGTGTGTGGCACACATCAACACGCAGTGCATATTAATGAGGTGTGGCACACCCCAGCTAGGTTTCACTGCTCGCAATAGTGTTGCTGGCCATTAAACCTTGTAAGAGAACATGGATAGCAATTCCATGTAAAGAATATCGCCTACAATGTGTGGATTTGCACGGAATGCCACAATGATCACCAGGGCTTTACAAATAGCTGCCATTCTGTTAGGGCAACACATCTACACAAAAGCCAACTTAATGAGAGGACAAATAACCAGTAATAAGAACATATTTGACATAGATGTCACATAGAAATGTGTTAGAATGTAATGCTCTCATCCTCTTAGAGTGAGAAATGTGGACAAAGTCATAAAAATGGGGGGACAAAAGGCCAGAAATAGGGACAAATGTTTAATATTACACTTCCAAATGTTGAAAGTTAATAGAATACATAGGCTGTACACTAGCATGAAATTTCTGAAGAGCATGAGGTTTGAAACTCAAATGTCTGTCATCAGTTTCTGACTGTACTCTGTAATGACATGCCAGTGATTTGGCAGGAAAAATGTTATGAGGAAAAGATCACAAATATGAGACAAAAACTGCACATTCTGCACAGGTCAGGACTGTTGAGAGGATGCACTCAAATGCATGTATTATTAAGTCACATCAATCCAGAGATCATTCCAGTGATATGGTAGATGTCACATATTTGATAAGGAAAACATCTGGACATCCTGGCAATATCTGGACAGTTGAGAGGCATGAATGTGATGTATATGGTCTAAACACAGTATAGGACAGTGTACCTATGGTGTGGAGTATTGTGATTTCACATTCCTGGCGTATTGTACAGAAGCTGTGTTAATGATCTGTAACAGGACATGGGACTGCCATGTAAAATGATCACTCAGGGGAAGTGTGTGTAATGAAATGTGGCACACAGATGAATTGTAGGAATGAACACAGGGAAAGAGTACAAGTTAAACTCCCGCATGTACAGCAGAGGAGGGCATGTCAATGGAAGATGGTTATAGCAGCAACACCAAGCACATATCCATATGGTACAGTACAGACTGTACATTGAAAATGTGTTGCCTGTGAATGTCACATAAGGTGACATAAAAATGGGGAGGATGTGTGTGTGAGATAAGCATTCTTACATGAATAATGCAGAGGACATCTATCATACGACTGGGGTAGGGTGCATATTTGAAATCTGTGAAAACTGTTATACCTGAATATGAGCGTATTCTCAGAAGAGGACTCCAGCATGGTGGCCACAGGTAAAGGACCATGGCAAATATTACAAGAACCAACCACAATCATGGGCAATATCAGAATAATACCACCACTAATCCCATGCCTGTGACATAAAATATCTGATATGAAGTGATAACAGATGAGCCTGTATACACACACTTGACAACTATTATGATACATCCACACCCAATGAGGATAACCACATACACTGTCCTGGTACTGTAATATCTGCAGAAGATATTAGGAGGGGCACTGCTATACCTGTATATGACAGTATGGGCAATATAGGCTAGTTGCCTTGTGTGCATGGCATATGTCTGTGGTACAATCCACACTGTCATAAATGATATACATACCATTAATGTTGCCAAACACCTACATATCCAGTGTGTGCAGGTAGAACACATGCATCTGGTGTCACAACTCTTTAAGGCCAAGAACACTGTACCAATGGTCCCAGACAATATGCCAGGATGGCTTCTAAATAGCATGAAACATGACCTATCAAGCCATCTGGAATTGCTATTTAACTGTAGAATTTAAATATGCTTCATGCCTTATGAATGGAGAACAGCAACAGTCATCTTTCTATACAAAGGTGGACCAACTACAGACCCTGAAAACTACAGAACCATAAGTCGTTCTAGTCTTATATGTAAAGCCATGGAAAGAAATATCATGTAAATGATCATTAGCAATTTAGGAAACCTCCAGACACTGGACCCAACTCAGTTTGGTTTTACCAAGGGCAGGTCATGCCTACTCAACCTGGTGGACTTCTTTGAGAAGGTCACCGTAGCAATGGGTGAGGACAAAATAGTTCACACTACATACGTTGACATGGCCAAGGCATTTGGCATAACACCTCATCTGGGCATTGTTGATAAACTCAGGAGGTTAGGTACAAACTCATATGTCACCTGGTGGATAGCCAACTGGCTCACAGACAGGATCCAGGAAGTTAGAAATGGGGAGTCCACCTCTACAAAGAGGCCAGTCACAAGTGGAGTCACTCAGAGATCGGTCCTTGGACTGCTCCTTTTTGGCATTTACTTCACTGACATCAAGACCAATGTCAATGGTCTCTAGTTGACTAAATTTGTAAATTATTGCAAATTAGGAGCTGTCATTGAATCCCACATTGATACAAATGTTCTCCAGGATGGGATTGACACAGACAAGCAACTGGTGTCAGAGCCATTGACTAAAACTAAATACCAAGAAATGCATAATAGTATCCTTTGGGATGTCATCCACTCTTGTTAACTATCATATTGACAACACACCCCTTAGAGCTGACCCAGTAGTCAGGGATGTAGGAACACACATAGATAGTATTCTAGCCTTTTAACATCACATGTCTACAGCAATGAGGAAATCATTGTATGCTGGGCAATTTATAGACAAAGGTATGGCATCTAAGTCCAAGGAAGTCATTGTTCCAATGTATTTGGCATTCATCAGACCTATCATTCAGTACAATGCTCCCTTTACTATGTACTTAACCAGGCATATCCTACAGTTGAAATGTCCACAGAGTTTCCTCACTAAAAGAATACAGAGCGTACATAAAATGTAACATGCAATCTGCCTCAAGGCCCTATCCCTGAATTCTGTCTCATATAGGCTTTTTAACGGGACATCTATGCCTGGCATACAGGGCATTGTCAGATCCCACTCTGATGGACCTCCTGCATATCAACAAAGCACCAGAATTACCCATTCTATAGACTTAAACCTTGCCTGTGATATAAATAGTACCTGTTGGAGAGACAGCTATGTATCCCAGTGACCACCCCATCTCTGGAACAGGCTTCCCATCCATGTGAAGCAGAGTTCCTCCCTAACCCCAATTCAAGTGTAACTTGGAAAAGTAAATTCATCCCTGGTTTGGCACCTATGTCACTAATGTACACAAGAAACCTGTAAATGTTTCATCGCCTGGCCCCCTGCTTGAAAATGTTTCATCTGCAAGCCCCTGCTTACACTTATCAAGGGTATCAGAACTTGTCAGAGATTTGGGATGCATGGCTAGGCTTAAAAAGGCCCTTGTGGTTGTCAGCCTAGTAAACACATACAAACTTATGAACCTATGGGTGTTCTGCACCATCAGACAGTCCTGTATATTCTCCAGAAAGAATAACTAGGTATGGCCAATAAGCTGTGTGACAGTGCACTGTGACAAAGGTTGTGCACTTCAGTTACACATCACCTGGAGATGTGTAGGAAGGTACATGAAGAAGGATGCATTGTACACAGTTATTGGTATGATGAAGACTGGGAACCATGAAGCTTTTATGCTCTCTGATGGGTATGTCCTTCACATACCCAGTAGTTATGTTAGTTTCAATGGAGTAGTCAGCACTGTGACCACATGTTGGTATATGTATCACTTACCCTCTACCTCAAGACACAGGTCACATGCTTATCGGTCTGATTATAGGGTGTGATATCCACATTATACCTGGATGGTGTGTCTGCCAACAAATCTCTCCATGTGTCTCATCAATGCAGATGTTGTAATGGCTGTGGCAACAATCTCTGGTATGTGTTCATACTGTCAGTATTATACTAATCTCACAGTTAGCGTCAGTGATTGCCCACAAGCTATAGTCCTTCAGGAAGCTGTTTGGACACAGCATGTTAATCTCATCTATGATGTCCATCACTCAACTAATGGGCAGGAAATAACCTAGTAGACAGTCCTGATGTACTGACCTGATCACTGGACCTGAGATATATGTCAAATTACACATTTCAACATAGTGAGGTGCCATGTATGTCATACACTGATTGACCCATTTGGTGATATAGCTGTTCATTGCCACATATGAGAGTATTGATTGAATACCTTCAGTGTGGATTTTTGTCAAATGCTTTAACCTCTTCAAGTTCCACAAGATGATACTGTTGTCAGTATGCATACCCTCGATGACCTCTTTGAGGACATCTATCAGATGTAATGGAACTGATGTAGCAGTAACAACTCACACAGGTCTGTTGCACACATCTGGAATATTACTAGAGTGAAGAAGAAGATGTGTAGAAGAGGTCCATGATGACATGTTGGTCTACCTCACAGTTGAGGAAACTCAGGATGTCCCTATACATACATGCAGCAGGTGATTTCCCCCCAGCTTGGGTGGATGCATTTTGATTGTACACCCTTGTATGAGAAAATAGGCCATGTGGAGGATGTGTTGGACTGCATATTCAACAAGATCAGGAAGGTGTGTGTGCTGGATCATGCTATAGGTGACTGGTGATGTTGTCACAGCACTTGGATTCCGTGTGATAGGCCTTAATGAAAGTAAGATGGTGGAAACTGCCTATTGTGATTTGACCTAGGGTTTTGACACAATAACACATGCAGGTATCATTGAGGAAACCCCCAAGCTGTGGATTAAACCTTACATCAATTGATGGGTAAACAATTGGCTCACTGACAGAACACATCATGTGAAAGTTGGTGAATAAGCCTGTCCAAATAGAGCTGTCGCCATTGGCAAACCCCAGTGATCTGTGCTTGACCCTTCACTGAACTGTATTTCTCGACAGTTAATGCTAAAGTATATGGCCTTTGGCTTCCCACGTTTGTTAATTTTTGCATATTGTGTGCAACTAAGTCCACCAATGGTGATAACATAGTACAGGAGGAGCTAACACACACAACTGAATGGTGACAAAGGCACACAATGTACAAATAAATGCAGAAATGTGTGTTTATAATGTTGACCATCTGAAAAGTGGAGTTCCATGTTAACCACAGCATTGACAACAGTCCTGCTATGCAGAAACTCAGTGATGCAAGTCCTGGGAACATGTCTATATAGCCAATCTGAATTTTGACCACCAAGTGTCCACACTGCTATTGATAGCCTATGTTGTGCACATCATAAGTCACACCATCATATTGAGATCTTAGGATTGTATGACAGCACTGTAGTCAAACCTCATTACAGCACTAATAGAGTATAATGTGCATTTTTACATGTACCTTACCAAACACATGTAGCAGCTGGTGAGACCACAGGGCTGCACATCATGCTATGATGTATGTGGATAGAGTAAAAGCCATGTCACTGTAAACTTTATTGTATAGGATGAGGTGGCTTCTGCCTGGCTCTCAGGCTAGTCTCTAATACTGCACTGCCCTGGTGGGAATACAGCATATCCAAAAATGTGATATAGCTGATGACATCAGCAGTGCCTATTGAAGAAAAGATGACAGTGTCTAACATGCTGGTGTAAAATGCTCTGTCTAATGTCAAGCAACAGCTCACATGAACAACCAGTTAACTGCACTGCGAACAGAACCCCTACCTGTCTAAGTACAAAAAATACACAACACAGCACTTTATGCAATCACTACTGTTCAACTCTGACTTGGAGTGTGTCAAGCAACACTTTATAGATAATGACATCAGCAGTGTCTATTGAGGAGAGGAAAATGGTGTCTCACATGCTGGTATAAAATGCTCCTTATAATGTGAAGCAATAGCTCACACACACAGTTGACTGCAGTGAGACTAGAACCTGTATCTATCTAAGTACACAGGACTTTATGCCAGTGCCACAGCTCAAGTCCATCTTGGTATGTGTCAGACAATACGTCATAGCTGATGACATCAGCAGTGTTTGTTGGGGAGAAGATAACGGTGCCCCACATACTAGTGTAAAATGCTTTCTGTAATGTCAGCCAACAGCTCACACATACACACACACACAGCTGACTGCAGTAAGAATAGAACCACTACCAATTTATATGCACAGACTACAGAACACAATTCTAAACCCAAGGGCCATGTCACAAGTTTTATTTATATAGGAGTGCAAGGGAACTTGTATAGTATGATATCAAAAGGCCATGTATGAGATGGATGTGTAGGCATTTGCAGGTATTAAAATACTGGCAATCCATGTAATTGGAAAAGTAACTGTAGGTTACATTTGTCTACTCTGCTGCCTTGACACACACACACACACACTGCTGACTACAGTGAAAACAGAACCCGTAAGTACATGAACTACAGACCACAGTACTTAATGAAAGTGCCATGGCACAAATCTGATTTATACAAGAGTGCAGGTGAACTTATAGTACATGACATCAGGAGGCCATATTGGAAATAAGAGGTTGGCAGTCCTGTATAAAATGGCTGTGTAGGCATGAACAAGTATCAAAATACTAGAAATCTATCTAATTGGAGAAGTAACTGTAAGATACACAAATCTACTCTGCTGTCTAGACACACACACATATGCACCCAGTTGACTGCAGTGAGAACAGAACCCCTACCCAAGTACACAGACTACAGAATGCAATATGTTATGCAAGCACCATGGCACAAGACTGATTTATACAATAGGGCAGGTGAACGGATAGTACATGACATCAGCAGGCCATATGGGGGAGAACAGGTTGTGAGGTCTGCATAAGCACATAGCTTTCTAGGTTCATATGAGCCTACTAGCCTAATACTTCTAGGGTGTTTAGAAGGCTAACTGTAAAAACACAAGTACCCTTATTGAGCATATTTGGATGATCATTTTTTACAGAGCATGTTTGTGAGGAGCACCAACTGTCCCTCTCCATGAGGGACATAGGTGTCAGCCCAGAGGTGACTTTACAATCACCCAACCAGTAGGCAAGGTTACAGTTGAACAGCATCATTGAGGAGCACTGCTTCACATGCAGTGGGAGCCTATTACAGAGGAGTATGAATTGTTGTGGGATATCTCTGTCTCCCTAGCATGTTCAGTTTATGTCACAGCCTAGGTTGAGAACCCTGGGGCAAATTATAGTTGTTACATTTGAATTGCAGATGTGCATCATTTTTAGAAGGGCAGAGTTTGAGACTGTGCTGCAGGGCAGCCATATGTCACCTCTCAGCAGCCTGTATGATACCGAGTACAGTGACAGCTATGTCAGTATTTCCATGCATGTCAAGTTTGGAGGCTTTGGAGTCCCCCAGGCACAACCCTGTGTTCTCTGCAATTCCTGCAGTTGTCTGGAGAGGTACAAAAAGATGTGAGCATTGTACTCCATTACTGGTGTGATAAGGAAGAGTACAGCAGAGGTATGACTACCTTGGTCTTGGATGTGATGTTCATATGTATAATGTGTACAATGCAGATGAAAGTGTAAAATGCTATCAACATGTGTTCCCAAGTCTAACAACACTGTCTTTGAGCTTAGGGTTTGCTATGTTTATTATAATTTGCAGGGGTACGTCATTGACAAAGAGTCATTGTATACTTAAAGCTCAGTCTGTGAATTTGTCACCAATCAGTCAGCCACTGCTGTAATATTTTACCATCATTGGAGGACTATATATGAATGTGACCAAGTAACAATCATCTGCAAACTTGGTAAACCACAGGCCATTTACTCCTGTCTGTGCTTCAGGGAAGTATTTCCCAAACAGTTGAGGGCCCTACATAGATCCTTTTGGTATTCCACTGGTGAGTGGGCTACTGGTGGAGGTGCAGTCCTGAACTTTGAGAGTGTGTGTTCTGTGGTTGAGCCAGTTGGCACTCCATCTAGTACTCTGGCCTAATTCCCAGATGGGTGATCTTCACTATGAGTCATGAATGTGGGATATTGTCAAAGGCCTTGGATAACTGAACATAGGCAGTTGGTCCTGTTACCCCTCACCCAGGTCTTTGGGGTCAGTATACAAGTAATCAACAAGAGTCAATAAGCAAAATCATCCCTTGATAAAACTAACATGGGTAGGCTCAAGTGTGTTGAAGATCACCTATTTCCCTGTGGGTATTGTCCATGCGGATTCCTGCAGTAGCCTTGCAGAGAAGACTTTTTAGGTGTATTAGTCAACAGTTGTATTTCTGCATGTTACCAGACTGATGTGCATTGCATGGCACACAACATTCAATATTGCATTTTGTAATGTGGTTGATATATGTGTGGAAACAGTACTGAGACCCCATGGTTGTAATGCTTGGGGGATGTTAGCACAAGGGTGTATTTTAAATAATTACATATAGTTATATAGGGCCCTCAGTTTGTAATATTTCTACATGTAATTTCATGTCATACAAATGAAGTGGACAGTAAACAGCAGTAATAACAGCATAATGGATACATTTCATAGCATGATGAACAGCGGGTTTGCACAATGGTTAGCAAAGTGTATACACATGTAAGATACACACAAACTTGAGCTACACTACTAAAGTCTAACAGTTAATATTGAGCATCTAGAATAAACCTGCTGCTTAATTGCTTATGTGCTGGCATGTGTTAACTCACTTATGCAGTGATACATTCCTTTTTGGGGCCAGATGGTACTAGGTTTTAATACAACTGAGTCTAACACTTAAGTACTTTCATATTACCGTTGTGTGCAATAATGTATTTTAGAAAAGAAATGGGTAAGATAGGACAGTGGTGAAATGGTGAGCAAGCAGGGGGAAGAAGAAATGGAAAGCAATACAGAAATGTGCAGAAGGGAGGTAGGAAAGAACCACAGCTATGTATTTCAACAGTAAAGACTGATAATATATGCAGAATATTAGCTGAATTTGGACTGTCACCTTCAGAAAGAAGAGTGATCACAATGCAGTCATGCTGCTAGGCAACTGGACTGAATTGTATCAAGAAGACACGTGTGTGAAATGGAGAGCTATGTATGGGATGATTTTGTGGGATAGGTGCTCTTTTATTTTTTGAAAGAGAGGGGAATGTTGAGGAAGGGATGTAGGTATGTCTGGATCTGGTAAGTTAGGCAGGTGAGGAATCAATTTCAGACAGAGAAGACAACCAAGATAAGGCACAATTACGGTGATGGACACAAGAGGTTGGTGGACACCATGTAAGGGTGGGAACATCCAGGACCCATATTCATCAAGCTGGATGACAGTGAAAACTGAGACCGCACCCACTGGAGTGTCATCACTGTCACCTCACTCAGCCACTGGCTGAAGCACTCAATGTCTCCTTCTCCTCCTTCTCCTGGTCCTATGTTAAAATAAGGGAGAGCAGCCCCTCCATCCCATGTAGGCATGCACCAACAGTGCAGCGCACAACCCTATGCACCATCTCTGGCAGTTCAGCATGGGTGAAACTCACCACCTCTGCCACTGCTCCTGGAGGGAACCACTTGACTATCCTCCAGGGCAGGACTACCTGAGAGGGTAGGCAGTGAAGAGGCACACAATGGGGTGATGGCAGGTTGGCTCCCAGACATGTGGGGCAACAGTGCTGGGGACAGTAGAGGGGGGCAGGCCTACAATGCTGTGCTATGGAGCATTTCATAATGTAGTACACATGGATGACATGACCACTTTGACACATAATAATATAAAACAAACAAAAAATATAGAGATAAGGGTTGTAGTGATAGAAAAAAAAAGAGATAAATACCTTCATATGTAACATACAATGCATTAAGACAATTATTGGACTATATTATCTTAACCTTTAGTCTTAAGACTAACATCCCCTAACAGATAACTGTTATTTTTTAAAGAGTACCAGCCCCTAGCAGATGCACACTATACTACAGATTGCAGCAAGTACTTCTTTACATGTGCATATATTGCACACATGTGTGTTCCAAATATCCAGATTACAGTTTACAGCAGGGCATGTGTGCCACTGGTATAGAGCTTTTACTTTAAACCTTTAAGTTACACATAATTGAAGAATTAACAGTATTGTATACCTGGGAAGTGAATCACCTCTGCCTAAAGTCTGATATTGTACTCTTGGTTTGTGCTACAGAATAATGCATGCATACTTGCTTTATCAGTTGTGATCTCAATTTGATACTACCATATAAAATACCAAACAAGCTATCTTTACTTTTAGTTCTACAATAAAACTACACTTCTGCTGCATACATACTGAATGCCTCCCTCATCTATGCCAGTCTTGTGCCATGGGTCTTAACATTGCACTCCTTTTCTATGGCAGCTGTGGAAAAAACACAATAGAATACCATTAAGAATACCAGTTATGGCTATATTCAGCTTTCAAGCCTTACAAGTACTTTCTGTCATTGATACTAGATCCAGGAATTGAGGGTACTCCTCTTCTGGAGGTCATTATAGTGATGCCTACATTGGTCAACAGTGCTGGGGATACTGATGGCACTGGTTACAGCCAGGGCCAAACTATTCCAAATCAATCACTTATACTGAGACCTAGAATAGCCCCTGCAGCAATCTGGTACTGTGTTTTTTCACTAGAACTAACAAAACTCTTGGACTCCTGGACACCCTATCTCTGAGCCCTAACTCTCAAATCCTCTGCATGAATGCCTGCCATGATAATCATGGGTCAAGTGCCATGGAGAATGATAGTTTCCCCTCCCATTTCCAGTTATTATGTTTACTGGAACTGTGCACATTGTTCAGAAATGCTGAGCACCGATTATCATCCCTCAAACTACAACTATTGACCCATAAGCCTAACAAGTCTTGTTTGCAAGGCTAGGGAAGGGATCAACATGGACCTTATCCACAGGGACATAGGTGACCTCAACACACTTGAGTCGACCCATGTTGTGTTTGTCAAGGATAGATCTTGCCTATTGAACCTCATGGACTTCTTTGATACTTACCCCGAAGACCTGGATGAGATATAACAAGACATACTGCCTATGTTCAGTTATCCAAGGCCTTTGACAATATCCCACATCATGCCTCACAGTGAAAATGCCCCATCTGGGAATTAAACCTTACAGTAGTAGCTGGGTAGCCAACTGTCTCACCAACAAAACACACACTATCAAAGTTGGGGATTTACCCCTCTACTATGCACTTAACAATAGAATACCCCAAGGATCTGTGATGGGAACTCAAATTTGTGGAAACTGCTTCCCTGTAGTGTAGGAATCGGTAGATGGCCTACACTTTACTACGTATTCAGATGACTGTTAATCAGATGCACTCATATAGATTCCCCCAATGATGGTAACATATTACAAAGGGAGCTGACAGACAAATGATTGGTGCCAAACTCGCGGACCTTACAGGAAACAATGCCTCATTGAACCATTTAGCAATGAAGTATCCCTGCTAATTATGATATACATAGCACCCCTCTCAGCTCAAACTCAGTGTTATGAGACTTGTGAACACATGTTCATAGCAATCTACACTTTCATTACAGTGTCCATACTATTGAGACACACATTCTGGATTGCACCCTCATACATCTGGACATCACATCCAAGACAAGAGAGGTCTTAGCTCTGTTGAACTCCACCCATATCAGACCACTGAGTACAAGGCTCCCTTCTGTCTGTACCTCACCAGACAACTGCAACAATTGGAGAAACAATAGCGATTTGTGACTGGGAGAATGCAGGTCCTTCAAACATCATATACATGGAAAGACTACAAGACCTGTTGCTGTACTCAGTATCCTGCAAGCTGCTGAGAGGTGACTTATGCCTGACCCACAGAGAAGTGTCAGACCCTGCCCTGCTGGAAATGCTGGACATCTACAAATCAAATGGGACAAGAATAGCTTGGCCCAGGTTTCCCAGTTTAGCTTGTGACATAAACAGGACATGCTGGGGGACAGATATATCCCCCAGCAACTGTCACCCCTCTGTAATAGGCTCCCACTGCATGTCAATCAGTGCTTCTCAATGAGCCTGTTCAAGTGCAACCTTCACTACTGGCTGGGTGATTGTAAAGTCACCTCTGGGGTGGTACATATGTCCTTCATAGACAGTCCCATTTTTTGATGCTCACAAAATCACTCTGCTAGCAATGACCATCTAAATATGCTTAATAAGGATACTTCAGCTATTACATAGCTAGGCTTCTATTACATCATGTATGCTGACAACCATGTACTCCTAAAATTTAGAAATGCAATATATGAGAGATGCAACTATGCAATTAATCTAGAATAAATGCTCTCTTTCTCTCAGGTAACAACAAACCAGATATTAAGCAGGTTGTCAGCACACACACTTCACCTCCTCAACAAACCAAGTGCACAACACAGAACCCCACGTATGCAGAGGTACTCATTAGAAGTTTACCAAAAGAGCAGAAACTTTGCAAATGCAAACCTTCTGCACACATTACAGTCTCAATGGAATCCACCACACATAAAAAAACAAACATATCAGTCTGTCACCAATTAACATCTTAAGAAAAAACACTTGAAAACCAATGTCTTGGTCATAGGCAAATACATAGTGAGACACACAGATGTCACCCTCACCAGGTTGTACAAGTAAAAAGTCACTGTCAGCTGCCTGTGAGGTGCCATGATCTGCAAAGTCATGCACACACTCAACAAGCACAGTTGCATCTCTGTTGTACTCCACAATGGAGTAAATGACTTGAGATGTACCTCACTGGACTATATGAAGAGAGATATGGTTGACTTCTCAGACTATATGTCCCAGGCAGGTATGTTTGTAGCCCTAAGCAGCATTCTACCTTCACCCAACATGATGCCTGAATACAAACAAAAGAATTATAACCTTCAACAATTGGCATATCTACTGGTGTCAATCCAGGTGGATCCAGTATTTCTCAGCCTAGGATGATATGGTTGACAGACCATGCTGTTTTACCAGGGGTGGTCATCACCTGCCACCTCTTGACTTTTGGTCACTGGCCAAGGTAATTGCATCCCCCATAGTGCTTTTTTAGGCACTCAGAGAGTACTCCATCCAAAGGGTATAATGCCTTCTACACAGTCAGGCCACAAAATGAATGTGAAGGAATAAAAGGAGAAGGTGTATCCATCTTCATAAAAGACAAATGCACCTAATGACTGATAAAGCAGTATGACTCCCTAGAGTTACTCCAAGTCCAACTAACTGTAGGAAAAAACCCTGTCTATGTCATTGTTAGCTACCAGTTCACCAACATGAACCATGAAAACCATACAGTGCTTTCTTGGATCTACCCGAGTCACTCATAATAAAGCCAAACATCCTAGGCATGGGTACCTAACTATCCTTCCATCAACTGGCATACATATATGAGCTCAAACATACCTTCTCTAGGGTCCTGCAGTTAGTAAACACAAATGCTCTGGAACATTTAGTCTGCGCCCCCAAAAGGAGCTAAAATGTCCTTGACCTAGTACTCATCAACATGAGAGATCACTGCCCCATCCCATATGAAGGTCAAACCATAAATCAGTCTTGTTCAATGAAACAGTTGTACCTGATCTCCCCCCCCCCCGGATCCAAAAGGTTGAAAAGTTTTTCTATAACCAACTATAACTTCCTAAGTGATGGCATAAATAGTTTCAAACCTCCTGCCACCAATGACAGTAAAGACTCCTATATGGAGGTGTACACAAATGCCCTGTATACACACCTTTACAAGTGTATAGACTTAGCTGTACCAGAATGGATCAAAACTTGCTCACGAAAAAAACAAGCTGCCCTAGTGTCTATGAATTAGGGGGAACAGTCTCAGCAGAACAACATCCTCCATAGCTTGAATAAGCAAATGAGACAATTTAAAGTCATCTAAAGCTAATTATGAAACTAAATTAGCATGCATAGCAAAGTAAGATCACAAGGCATTATTGAGCCATGTCTGTAATGTAAAAGGGAAGGCCCAGCTTTCACCAAACTCATAGTGGATGGTACCAGTCATACTGCACCTGAGGACATTGGCAACCTGTTAGCAGACAGGTTTGGCATAAATTTCATACCTCTGTCTCCATCAATCATATCCCAAAGCATACCTGTCACCAGTTCTCTACCTATTAGTTCCAAAGAACAGATCGTAACTGCACTCCCCAAGGCCAAAATGACAGACTCTGTGGGATCAGATAATATCCTATACTGCTTACTAAATGGTGTAAATCAGTTAGCAGAACCACAGTCTATGTACTGGCTTTTTCCTGGCAAAGTGGAAAACAGCAACTGTAATTCCCTAGCACAGAGGGTGTTCCTCTACCAACCTGAGGAACTACAGACCCATAAGTCTGACCAGCCATATATGTAAGGCCATGGAGAGAATAATCTTGGACATTATCAATGACACGGGTGACCTTCAAACCCTTGACCTGATCCAGTTTGGCTTCACTAAGGTCATATCATGCCTGTTAGACCTAGTGGAATTGTTCAAGAGTCTCACCAAAACCCTGGATGAAGGCAAATTAGTACATACTGCCTATCTGGACTTGGCCAAGGGCTTTGACACAATCACCCACTCATACATCACTGAAAAACTCAACCAGCTGGGGACTAACCCATACATCATTAGATGGGTAGCCAACTGACTCACCAACAGAAAGCATACAATCATATTTGGGGATTCTACCTCTACTAGCAGACCTGTTACCAGTGTTGTTCTACAAGGGTCTGTGTTGTGCCTCCTACTGTTTGGAATCTATTTCTCAGAAATTCAGGCGATAACAGATGACCAAGTTTACTGACAACTGCAAATTTTGTGCAGTCATTGAATCCCCAAAGGATGTGGACCCAAAAAGGAATGTACCACTTCACTAACTGATTTAACACATACTGCCACAAAGTCAGTTAAATAGCAGGTGTACTCCAGAGACTCAATAATGTCAGACTTTAGAATCCCCAGTTCACCACTGTCCTATCTTCCCTATTGTTTAATGCATTATGGCACAATGGTGTGCACTGTGCACCAATGGACAGCAATGTAATGCAAAAATAGTTAAAAGTATTAGATACAGCTGTATTTGAACCACTACCATCTGGCTTCAAAATGGAGTGCATCACTTCATTAACACCTAGGTGTATTCCACAGGCTCAGTACTAAGTGTCCTACTTTAGCAATGCTACCACTGGAATACTTAAACAACATTCCCTTATTTCTTAACATCTCTCTTTTGCCCATCATGCAACACCATGCAAACAAGATAAGTACAGCCAAAACTTACATTCATTCCTCCATTTCCCATGATTGAGCTAAGCACTGCATCATGTAAACAATGGCCAAAAAATAATAATAAAATAAAAATTTACAGAAAAATACAATTTGCCAACAAATGAAGAGGAGGTTGGATGTTATTGAAATAGAATTGTGTACTGCTTACTTGCATTTCTAACCTTGGCAGAAGTACATTTAACACTACACACCTACCTGATGTAAACATTCACAGTTGTCATCCATTAAACACAAACACTGAGGTAGTGCCTGCACTATGTTTGCATTCCCACACGCATCCAATTTTGTTTTGGATTCAGTAATTCTAATGAGTTCATATTTCATTTGCATCTTCACCATATTGACAGCCCTGAATCTACACCAAACGGCAACTGTGTAGCTAACTAAACTGAAGTGGAGCCGAATTGTTTGTGTTGAACACAGAAGAGATGACATTACTTTGGGATATATCTGCACAAAGTAGTATTGATTTTTAGATGATACTAGTCATTAGCTACTCAATTATGAGACACACAAATGTCCCCCTCACCAGGCTTGACAAGGAGAAGGTCACGGTTAGTTGTCTGTCAGGTGCCAGGATCCACCACATCACGCACACACAAATCTCCACAACAGGTACAAGTATGACTCTGTCATTGTCCATGTTGGTGTGAATACCTCCCTGGACTATATGAAAATAGACATGATTCAGATCTTTTAGTATGTGCTCCAGGGAGGTTTGACCCTAGCCCTAGGCAGCATCCTACCTTGACCAAGAATGATACCACAGTACCAGCAGAAATTAATTGATTTCAACAATTGGCTTAGTTTCCGGTGTCTTTCCAAGGGAATCCAGTATCTGTCTGCCTGGGATGACATGGTGGACAGGCCTCGATCCTTTGCAGAGATGGCATCCACCCATCACCCCTGGGATTCTGGATCCTGGCCAAGGCTCCTTCCTCCCCCATTGTGCCTTTTTAGGCTATGTTCCAAAGACAAATCTTCCAACATAAATGATCTGTCAAAAAACAAATTGAAGGTCATGCTGCTTAATGCTAGAAGCCTTAACCTGAAATGCACTCACTGGAGGCACTCCTCACACTGGAAGATGTAGATTTCTTTGCAGTCATGGAAACTTGGTTCAGGACTATGGAGAGCACCCGTACCATACCAGGCTATACCTCATTCCACACATTCTGACCCCAAAATGAGGTTGGGAAGACTAAGGGTGGTGGAGTCTCTATCTTCATTAAGGACAGGCACACCTTCAGACTGGTTTGCCAGCATGCCGCACTGGAATTGCTCTAGGTGCAAATGACAGTTGGTAGGACACCTATCCAAGTTATAGCCAGCTATAGACCCCCCTCCATGACTCAAGACACCCACTCTTCCTACCTGGACCTACTTGACTCCATCAAGGTCCTCCCTAATGCCCTGATCTTGGTGACTTCAACTACCCCACAATAGACTGGATGAGACATTCCTGCAGTGATGCATTCACCAAACGATTCCTTGACTTAATCATTTCTAAGGCACTAGACCAACTCATCTCATCCCCCACAAGGGAAGATAACATTCTGGACTTGGTTCTCACCAATATGGACGATCACTACACCACTTCCATAGTATGTTCTTTCCTGCTGAGATCAGATTATCGATCTGCCTCATTCAAAGCTTCTGTCCCACCCAACCCCCATAGCCATAACCAGGCTAAAAAACTTCTCAAAAGCTGACTACAACCTCCTTAGGCAGGATATCAGTAGCTTCACACCACCACCACCCCCTCAGAATATGCAGACAACTATATTGAACAGTATGTCAGTGCAGTATAAAAACACTTGTACAACTGCATGGACTCAGCCATACCCAAGAGAACAAAAACCTGCTCCTCAAAGAAACACAAACCTGTCTGGTGGACATCCTCTATCAACAAGCATTACAACAAATGGAAGAAACTGTTGTCCAAGGGTAAAAAGGAACAAATTCCAAATTGGAAAAACTCCCTCCTCAGCCTCAACAAGATCACTAATGAAAACCTCCAAAGCCAATTATGAATTGAAACTAGTCCCCAAAACAAAGGAAAACCACAAAGCCTTATTCAGTTACATCAGGAACCTCCATGGCAAAGCCCAGGTTTGTTCTGAATTAGTACTTAACGGTACCCCCTTACACTGATCCCATTGACTTAGTCAACCTGCTAGCAGATAGGTTCAGTGTGAACTTCACCCCACACCCCAGTATCCACCCAAAGGCCAATTTAACCTCCCCTATACTTGCTCTGCACCTCACATCTCCATAGATCAAGTCTTAAAGGCCCTATCCAAGGCAAAGAACACAGTTTCCATGGGACCCAATAGTATCCCAGGCTGTATTCTTCACCATCTCTAGTAAGAACTAGCTTTGCCACCGAGAACCTTATTCAACCACAGCCTATGTACAGGCTTCTTTCCAGCAGAGTGGAAGAACTGTCATTGTCATCCCCTTGCACAAAGGTGGTTCCAGTACTGACCATGGAAATTATCGCCCCGTTACCTTGACAAGTCTGATCTGTAAAGCCATGGAGCATATTATTAAAGAGCTCATAAACATGGATACAGGCAATCTCCAAGCACTTGACCCCACCCAGTTCGGATTCCATCAAGGGCAGATCTTGTCTATTGAACCTGGTTGACTTCTTTGAGACTGTCACCAAGGCCCTGGATGAGGGAAAGTCAGTACATACAGCTTACCTTGACTAGGCCAAAGCCTTTGACACAAACCCTCACTCAGGCATCATTGAAAATCTAACAAAACTTGGCATAAATCCCTATATCATCAAGAGGGTGGCTAACTGGCTCACCAATAGGACCCACAAGGTCAAAATAGCAAAAAATGAAGATATATTCCCTTTTGCTGCAGTGAACTGTCCAATAAATAATCCACAAACTAAAAGACAGCTAGTTCACCCAGGCAAAAACTGTGCTGAATAAACTGTCTGTGCAATCCAGTAACAAAAGTTCTGTTAAAATCTAGAATTTAATGAAAAGAATAAAATAAAACAAAATAAGAACAAAATTAAGTCCCTTGTCCAACAATAAGCACTTTCAAATAGCTCTTCTTCAGATCATATCATCAAATGGGACATTCATCTGTATATATAAGCCAGTCAAAATTATTCACCCAATGAGAATATCAACACCAAGGTTCCAGCGAATCCATGTTTGGATTTCTCCATCTGATTTGCATAAACTGGGTTAACAGTCCCATTTTCTAAATGGATGCCTCACACAGCTTGCCAATGTTCAGTACTAATGAAATATGCAAAGTAGGTGATGTTAGTAACCAATAGCACTTCCAAAAGAAGTAACAGATAAAGCAGCTAGCTTTCATGCATACTTAGAAGCATGCATCACACTAATGTATTGGAGTCAGAATATGCAAAATAGGTGAATTAAACAGCCAATAGTGGCTTCCAAAAAACAACAAAAGACAAATCTGCTAGCCTTCATGTATTCTTATTGAAAAACTTGTCAAATAATCGCAAAAGCAGTTCTTTACATATTTCTAATATTCAATAAAGGAAAAATGGCACGAACAATAAATGGATGATCTAAGTAGCCAATGGTGGCTTCCAAGGAGTGGCAAAAAACAAATCTGC
This sequence comes from Protopterus annectens, assembly GCF_019279795.1. Lineage (NCBI taxonomy): Eukaryota > Metazoa > Chordata > Ceratodontiformes > Protopteridae > Protopterus > Protopterus annectens. The sequence goes on along the minus strand of NC_056742.1, from coordinate 58,573,183 downwards.
TGACTTTCATAAATTCCTATTATGAAACTTCTTTTCTTTAATCTAATTAACCCAAAAGAAGTTTTTCACATATCTCTGATGTCCAGTGATGGGGATGACAAAAAAATAATATATATAGTAGTATGCATGGCTATCAATAAAAAATAAGCGATGTCATTACTAAAATTTCATTTCTCAAGACAGGAATATAGCAGGACAATTACTAAGTGACAATAAATGTCAAGGCTCCATGTCTTGCATGGCCACATTTGTACCTCGATAAATTCACATGGTGACTGCCTATAAGTTTTTCCTGAGAAGAGTATAGGTATGTTATTTCACTCTAGCAATGTATGCAAATTTCAGACTTCATTTCATCCATCCAAAGTCAGTATATATAAGTTTCTGACTTCATCCTATCCATTCAAGATCAATAGGGAACTTTTACTAAAATTCCACCATCTCTGTTCAGATGTTTATCATATTGTCCAGTTTTATATTGATGAAACCAGAGCAGGAAAAATATGGGCATATTAAACTACAAATAGCATATGGCAACAGCATCAAATCTTCTAATCCTGACACTAACATAATCAAACTTAATCAAACTTCTGTTAGGATATAAATGCTCTTATAAAGCAAAATAATAAGTATGTTATTTCACTATAGCAATGTATGCAAATTTCAGACTTCATTCCATCCATCCAAGATCAATATGTATAAATTTCTGACTTCATCCCATCCATTCAAGATCAATAAGAAATTTTACTAAGATTCCACCATGTCTCGTCAGATATTTATCATTCATCACTTATGATCTCGTTAGCTCATGGTTGATCTGCATCTCTTCAAGACATGTTTCTACGGTATAACACTATTCAACCCCGGATGTTGATCAGCTCTATGGTTTATTATCCATTTGGTTTCCCTAAGTTCAGTTATGTTCTCAATATCCCTTTTTTTTGGGCCAATATGTATGGTCTCTATAGCTTTATATGAAAACAAGTGATCTTTATAATGACTGACATGATTAGCTAGGGCATTATGAACATCTTGGTTCACAATGTCCCTTTGATGCCTCTGTATGCGTTTCTTAAGCATTTGGTTAATTTTGCCTACATAAAATGATGGCATGATCTACATGTAGCCAGATAAACAACATTGCTCATGGTACAGGTTGCTTTGACATCAAATGTGTAAAGTCTCTTCATTCTTGGATGCTCAAACTTGTTGCTACTATCTATCAGAGTACAAATATTGCAATTGCCACACATGAAAGTCCCCTTCTGTCCTTGAATCCGCTTCATCTTTTGTGTATTTGTGCACAATAATCTTTTCAGATTCCTCTTGTTTTTATAGCAGAAACATGGTCTTTCTCCCACTATATCTTTCACCTGGGAATCTTGTGTAAAAATGGGCCAAAACTGTTGAATTATTTGCTGCATTTGATAGTTATCCGTGCTAGAAGTTAAAGCAAATCTGGTCAGTGTATCTTTATCCTTCTTCCTATTTTCATTTTCCTACATTGGTAACCTCAAGTCTTTCCCCTTATAGCCTCTTTATTTCAAATTTTCCTGTAAAAGACTCACCTCTCTATTACGTGTGTCCTCTCGGTTATGTTTGTAAATCCTATTAGTTTCATTTCTCATGATGTTTCTGGAAATATGTCTAGGATGCATACTGTTTTTCAGCAGGTAATGGTTATGCCAGGTACTTTTCCTGTGTAGTTTGATTTCTAGTTCTCCTATTTCATTGAGCATAACATTGACATCCAAAAATCTTACTGTGTGTTTAGAATAGTTAGAGCTAAAAGTCAAGAATGAGGTGGTTGTATTCAAGTAATTATGGAAGAGTTGAAATTGCTCTGTACTTCCTTTCCATAAGATGAACAAGTCATCTACAAAACGCCCATAGTACAGAATGTTATCAAACTATGGGTTGTCATTATTTAAAACACATTCCAACTCCCATTGAACTAGAACTAGGTTCGAATAACTATTGACACAGGGGGTGCCCATGGCAACCCCCCCATTTCTGTAAATAGTTTTGTTCACCAAATAAGAAAAAGTTATTCTCCAGAATCAACTCAAGTAGGTCACAGACAGTTTGAGTCTCTAATGCTTTCTTCCTTGCAGATATTAGTCTTCTTATTGAATTTATACCTGCTTCATTCAGTATGGTAATAACAAGACTATTGATATCTAATGTGGTAAGAAGAAGGCAAGATTTATCCATTATTGCTTCCATCACTGGATGCAATTTATGAAGGAAGTCATCTGTGTCTCTTAACACTGTACCATGATACTTTAAAATTTCTTTCAGTTCTCTTTCTACAAATAAAGACATATTTTCTGTAATCCAACCTTGGCCGGAAACAATAGGACGTAATGGTGGATCTTAAAGCTTTTTGTGTATCTTCGGTAAGCCATTAATTCTGGGAACTGTAGGATTGGTGACATCTAGGAAGTTAAATACATCTAAGTCAATTTGCCTTTGTAAAACCATATCATGTAGATATGATCTAACTTTATGTATAGCTCGATTGACATCCAAAGGTGTAACAGCAGTATAAGTTTTCGAATCCTTTAACATTTCTTCCATTTTACTGAAATACCATGAGGAATCCATAACTACTATAGCTCCACCTTTGGCTGCTGGTTTCAGTATAACTTCTCTATTCTGTTGTAAATGTTGAATAGCTTCCTTGTCTTCTGAGGTTATGTTACTAAAATGTTTGGTACAGGGATCTGACCTCAATTTCTCTACTTCATTGGTACATAATCTTGTAAATAACTGAACTGCTGGGTGGCTAACAGGTACAAATGTTCTAGGATTTCTTGGTTTCTTGTTGAGCTCCTGTTTATTACCAAATATATTCTTCAATGTAACATTTCGATTAAAACATTTTAGATCAATGACGAATTCACTTAGATCTAAAAGAGGGAATAAAAGTCAAACCATTTTGCAATATCGACTGTTCAGCTGCTGTTAAAACACAACTGGATATATTCACCACCAACGATTTGCTCACATCAGGGGTTTTTTCCTCTTACAGTATTGACTTTGTGATCTGTTGCTTGTATAATAATTCTGCTTCAGAAAAATTGGCAAAGTAGTGGTGACTGGTAAGTGGGCATCCTTTAATTTAGGTATAGCCCCTGAAGTAGATGTTTCAGTAGTGTTAGTTAAAATGTTGTCAGAACCTGGAAGTTCCTGTTCTGCTGAGAGTTTCTGAACTTCACTTTCAATATGTGAATTATCCACAAAGTTAATATTGCGTGTCTCCAGATTTACTTTTCCATTATTAAAATTACTGTTACTAAACGTTGGAACATGTTGTCTCTGTCCAACTAATTGTTCCTCCCTTGGCCATTCGAAGATACGTCCATGCTTGAAATCCAATACATCCAAGCATCCAAGAACGAAGAGACTTTACACATTTGATGTCAAAGCAACCTGTACCATGAGCAATGTTGTTTATCTGGCTACATGTAGATCATGCCAGTCATTTTATGTAGGCAAAACTAACCAAATGCTTAAGAACCGCATACAGAGGCATCAAAGGGACATTGTGAACCAAGGTGTTCATAATGCCCTAGCTAATCATGTCAGTCAGCATAAAGATCACTTGTTTTCATATAAAGCTATAGAGACCATACATATTGGCCCAAAAAAGGGGATATTGAGAACATAACTGAACTTAGGGAAACCAAATGGATAATAAACCTTAGAGCTGATCAACATTCGGGGTTGACTAGTGTTACACCGTTGAAACCTGTCTTGAAGAGATGCAGAAAGACCATGAGCTAACGAGATCATAAGTGATGAATGATAAATATCTGAAGAGTCATGGTGGAATCTTAGTAAAATTTCCTATTGATCTTGAATGAATGGGATGAAGTCAGAAATTTATACATATTGATCTTGGATGGATGGAATGAAGTCTGAAATTTGCATACATTGCTATAGTGAAATAACATGCTTTATAAGAGCATTTATATCCTAACGGAAGTTTGATTAAGTTTGATTATGTTAGTGTCAAGATTTGAAGATTTGATGCTGTCGACATATGGGGCAGGATTCACGAAGGCTTGGACGGAGTCTAAGAGTAGTGTAAGACTCCATGCAGCCTTCGCGATCCAGGAACAGCCCAAAGTCCATGTAAGAGACCAGCTAAAACGTCTCTTACACGGAGTGGGCGTGGATAAGCTAATCACCTCACTTGCAGCCGAATAGCATGCAAATGAGGTTGATTAGCGATCCAGGAAGCCCAAAGCAGCCCGTGTAAGAGCCGTTTTAGCTGCAGAAATGTACTCAGTTGACAACTGAGTACGTTTCTGCAAAAAACACAATGGAGCAATGTCAGCTCCAAATAAAGGGTGCATATGTGTCAGGCAGCATGCCAATGGCCAAATATGTGGTCATTGGCAAGGTACCCCCATGCAAATATGAGAAATTATTTTTTTTTTTCGGCGATCGCTGGTGTTTAAACCCAGCGCAGCCCCGCGCAAACGGGCTGCGCTATATAAAACATAAAAAATGAAGGTTATAAACCCACAAATGTGGGTTTTATGCAATACATGGATTTACAATGCAGGGACCAGCAGACCAAAAACAACATGGCCACTGTTTAGTGGTTGCTAAGGGGGGAAGCTGAGTCTAAGAGATGTAACTAAGCATTAGTAGGCAATCTGATGCAAATGAGTGTTAGGATACTGGATTCCACTGTCACATAGCAAATGAGCACATTCTGAGTAGTGTAAGAGATACATAAGCTGGAGGAATAGAGTAGGAGATAGGTGACATCACAGGGGGGAATGGCAGAAAGAAATGCAGTTCATTGGAGGTCAGAGTTACATGACAGATGTCAGAAACATATCATGGAAAGAGAAGTGCCACAACATAAGCATGGGAAAGTCAAGAAATGGAAGGTGTACACTGTTGCCTACACCAAAGTTTCTTGCTGGGCGTGCATGCGCACGTGTGCACGCCATGAAGCGCGAGTAAGACAGTGTGCGCACGTGTAAGGCAGACTGAGCATGTGGGAGCGTGTTGGGAGATGTTTAACACTGTTTGTGCTGGTGTGCGCATGTGTAGGGCAGGCTGAGCATGTAGGAGGCTGTTGGCAGACTTGTAACATTGTTTGCACGGGTGTGCGCACGTTTTAACCCGAATAAGCAGATTCTGAACTGTGTAAGCATGTGTGTGCTCGTGTAAGCCACTGTGAGCGTGTTTCTGCTAGTATGCACGCTGCTCCCCCCTGAGGAAACAGACAGGAAAAAGGAAGCAACAGAATTAGTAGGACGCTAGCAGGGAATACTGCTGGAGCTAGCAGGTGAAAACAATTAGAAGCAGGCAATTACACAGGCAGAATAGTAGCTCAGCCAAGCACTTAAAACTCTGCAAACAGCAGTGCAAGATGTTTCTCTCAAGAGACACTGCAAGACAGGAGTAAGCTATTAGAAGTGAAAACTGAAAAAGCTGAACTCAGAGCAGAAATGTTAGGGGCTGCCATAGCTGTCATAATGAGACATAGGCGACTTGCTGAGGGTGGTGACAATGCAGATGGTGCCAGACAACCCACAGTGAGGAGACAGAGATGAGTGTACAGGCCCAGGGTCACCTACCACTGGTTACATGAGCTGGACATAGTAGAGCACTATAGAGTGGACAGAGAGCTCCTGCAGCAAATAGTGGAGCTGTGCAGGCCACGCCTCACACACAGAACCAACAGAGGGGAACCCATCCCAGTGGAAACCAAGGTATGTGTTGGCCTAAGAATACTAGCAACAGGTACCTTCCAGAGACCAACTGGTGATACGATGGGGATATCACAGGCATCAGCCTCCAGGGTACTGCACCAGTTCCTGGATGCCATGTCAGCACATGTCGGTGATCATGTATATTTCCCCAATGCCCGTGAGGTATTGGCCAGCAATATGCGTCTCTTCCAGCAAATAGCGGAATACCCTGAGGTAGTGGGTGCAATAGACTGCACGCACATACGCATCAAAGCACCAGCCGGCGAGCAGGGTAGGGTCTACATTAACTGCAAGGGCTTCCCCTCCATCAACTGCCAGGTCATTTGTGATGCCCAGGGCATAATAATGAATGTGTGTGCTGGCTGCCCTGGGAGCTACCATGATTCCCACATCTGGCATTTGACGCAGCTGTACCAGACATTTGCCAATGGGGACATCCCACACGGACACCTAGTGGGGGATGCAGGTTATGCACTGGAGCCGTGGCTGATGACACCCATCAGAAACGCACACACACCTGAACAGGAACGCCATAATGAGGCACACGCACAAACACGTAATGTAATAGAGCGTGTGTTTGGGCTGCTCAAGTCACAGTTCCGGTGTCTGGACACATCTGGTGGAGCCTTGCAGTACACACCAACTACATGTACCCAAATTGTCATGGTATGTGCTATGCTACATAATATGATCTTGTGAAAACAGCTGCAGCAGGACCAGCATAGGGCTGGGCCAAACAGCCCCCCACCATTGCCAAGGCCATCACAGGCAGAGTGAGACTCGGAGGAGGAACAACCTGAGCCTGCCCCAGTAGGCAGAAGGAGGTGTGCCCAGTATGCCCTGGCCTTGGCAAAGAGGCAACGCATAGCACATACACTGGCTCAGTAGGAACCCTGGGAATGATACCCCTCTGACTCACTCAAATAATAACAGGGATGCCTAAAATGACATGACCTGCTCACAAACATGTACAGGGAGTGTAATATGTACATCCAACAGAGGCAGCCCTGCAGCACCACCTGAGGCATGAATGCCATGTGTTAAGTAATGTAACACCATGTACTATATGCACACCTGAGGACCGTGACTAACATCCTACCCTCACCAAGCATCATGCCACAATATGACAATGAGATGATCAAGTGCAATAATTGGCTGAAGTATTGCAGTTAGTCAAAGGGGATCCAATGTGTGCCAGCCTGGGATGACATGCTGAGCATGACATGATGCTCCACCTGCTAGAACTGGCGTGCACCTATCAGTGCAGGCCGTATGGATACTGGCAAAGGCTGTTGTTACCCACAGTGTGCCTTGAATAGGTAAGGCTCAAAACACAAACCTACCTCCACAGGTATCAGAAGGGATAAGAACCTAGATGTAATGCTACCCAATACCAGAAGTCTAAACAGCAAGATGCATGCAGTCTAAACTCACCCAGTATGGAGAATGTTGATATCTGTGCTGTAACAGAAAACTGGGTCAAGGCTCACAACAGCACCCTAACACTACCAGGTTACACCTCATACTGTGCTGTACAGCCTCAAAACATGGAACAAGCTACAAAAGGAGGGTGACTAGCAATAATTGTCAAGGATAACCACACCCCCATGTTGGTTCCACAACAAGAAGCAGCATGGACTAGCCATGGTCAAGTAACAGTGGCTAAAACTGCCCCCCAGTTTATAGCCTGCTACAGACTACCATCCCAACACCAGGAACTGCACCTGGCCTATGTTGGAATACATGAATATATCAAGTCCTCCAAACCACATTATATTGGGTGGCTGAAAATACCCAGACATAGACTGGGACCATTATACTAGCTCCAACACTGTAGGACAAAAGTTCATAGAATCCATAAACCAAAATGCCCAGGAACAATGTACCACTCCCACAAGAGGGGTAAGCATACTGGATGTGATAATCAGCAACATGGGTGCTGGATGGCAAGATGAGAAGTGTATTGCTCACTGGTAAGACCAGACCATAGAGTAATCACACTGGATATGCACATCCCGACCACAGTCCCTGGCCAGAAAACCACAGTGAAAAACATGTGTAAAGCAAAATTTGTACTCCTCCGAATTGATTTGGAATCCATTAAAGGTCCTGTGCAGGTGCAAAATATGGGCCACACCTCAGAACCTGTTATACAGGCATTCCCTGAACACTGCCAGGAATGCTTGGATTATGCAATCCTAAATTAAAACAAGACACAATGCCATGCATGCAAGCATCTGGCATGGTGGACACCAGCCATAACCAAACCATGCAAGAGAATGAAGAAGCTACTACATGATAGAGCAAACATAATAAAAGAAGTAATCACTGATCAGTAGTATGGCAATAAAATATGTCCACACATACAATCCACTAAGGCCAGCTACAACAAGTTGAATCTGTGAATCTTGAGGCAATGTTACACCTGCCCCAAATACACAGACAACCCCCAACTCCCCCCAAGAAATACAAATATATGTGAGAGATGCAACCATCTATCCAAACTGGAGGCTGAGCTCCCTCAACTCAGTACTCCCAAAACTAGTCAGGAGGAGAAGGTAACCACACACACCACAAACCCAGTCCCACATAGACCTATCACAAGTGCAAACCAAAGACATAAACACAGAAAAACATTCCCGGAGGCCCGAATTACAAACACACCACACCAACAGAGGCCTCCAAAGCACACACCCAATCAAACAACCTCCAAACATAGCACATGCAACACATAGTACACAAAGCTGGTGTGCCAAACAGTCACAGGCCAGAAGGAGAAACAACATGCCTGATACAGTTGTAATAAATGACTCCATAGTGAGATACGCTGCTGTCCCACACACCAGACTGAACAAGGGAAAGGGTACAGTAAGCTGCCTGTAGGCTGCTACAATACGCCACATAACACAAGTATGCAGGTCACCCCAAAGCAAGTAGAAATATGATGCAGTCATAGTCCATGCTGGTGTGAATGACCTGAGATGTACCTCCCCGGACTACATGAAAAGAGACATAGATGAGATCTCCGATTATGTAGTCCAGGCCGATATGACACTGACCGTTTGCAGCATCCTACCCTCACCAAGAATGATGCCACAGTACAAACACGGAATGATCAGTTATAACAAGTGGCACAATTACTGGTGTCATTCCAAGGGGATCCAATGTCTGTCTGCTTGGGATGTCATGCTTGACAAGCCACGCAGCTGTTCCAGGGATGGCTTGCACCTGTTACCCCTGGGCATCTGGATATTGGATAAGGCTTTTGACACCTCCATAGAGCCTTTCGTAGGCAAGGCTGAAAAGACTAACCCACCACCCTACAAAACATAAGTGGAAAGAAACATAAGGGTAATGCTGACCAATGCCAGATGTGTAAACCTCAATATGCATGCTCCCAAGGCCATCCCCAGTATGGAGAACATAGATGTCTGTGCAGTGACAGAAACCTGCTGCAAGCCTCCTGACAGCACACCAGCACTACCAGGTTATACCACATATCATGCGTTATGGCCCCAAAACCTGGAACAAAACATAAAAGGAGGGTGAGTATCCATATTCAGCACAGACACCCATACGTCCAGGTAACTGACAATGCACAAGGCATTGGAGTCCACCCATGTGCAACTAACCGTAGGCAAGACTGCTGTACAGTCTGTAGCATGCTACAGACCACACTCTCACACACAGGAACCCCACCCAGCCGTCCTGAAGACACTGGACAGTATGAATGTCCCACCAAATACCAAACAAGGTACTCACAAATTACCACATAGGTGGTAAACCATTATGTATGGAAGGAGTAATCAGGGACCTAGGGACACAAGTGGACAATAACCTGTTATGTGACACTTACATTGCCAATGTGGCTAGGAAGACTGTCTATATTGGACACCGTATCATGAAAGGATTCACATCTACGTCAACAGACGTCATTGTGCCCCTATACCGTTCTCTTATCAGACCCATAATCTAGTACAATGCCTCATTTGGGATGTACCTTACCTGACACCTGCAGCAGTTAGAAAGACCTCAAAGGTACCTCACCAAGAGGATAAAGGGTCTCAAATATATGTCATATGCTGCCTGGCTGTAGACACCCCAGCTGAATGCAGTCAGATACTGCCTACACAGAGGCATTGTATGTCTGTTGTACAAGGCCATGTCCAACACAGGAGTAATGGACATGCTCCACCCCAGAAAACTCAAAGCCCTCGGAGCTGTGAGAGTGAGAGATGTCAAGCTCAACACATAATGAAATAGGATGTGCTGGAGGGACAGATACATAACCCAGAGGCTCCCCACACCCTGGAACAGAATCCCACTCCATGTTAGGCAGAGCCCCTCACTGACACTCTTCAACAGGAATCTTGCCAAGTGGATGGATGATCGTAGATTTACACTGGGGGTCTTCACTGTGTCACATCCAGACAGAGGCACAGCAAAGCAAATCATAAATGGCCATAATATTCACATAGCAAGGGGTGGCAAAAGCCACACACACTCTGGCTAGGCTTACAAATGCCCTAGGGTGGATAGCCTAGTATGAACCTATGAACCTATGAAGATACAAATTGTACAGGACACTAAGGATAATCCCAAGGCTTCCACAACTGATGGTAGGAACCGTGTTGGGAATTCAGAGATATGCTCTGAATTACACAAATATTACAAACAACATACCAAACACACACACATATTGCCAACATACATCCTGACAGGTGCAGTGCAACCCCCCCCCCCCAGAATGCAAAATATCTATCACAGCAGACTGCTTGCCCCCTGACATTGCAGATGCTGAGGTAACAGCCAGCATCTACAAAGCAAAACACACAGCAGCAATGGTATGAGATGGTGTCCTGGGCTGAGTCCAACATGGACTCCAAGAAGAATGGAATGCCAAATCACACTACTGCTCAATGTCAGCCTTACCACAGGATATGTACCCAAAGAGCAGTGTACAACAACAGTGGTCATTCTCAACAAAGGTGTTGCCTGAATGGATACTGAAAACTACCACCCCAGAATCCTGAGAAGCTCGGTCTGCACAGCTATGGAAAGGATCAGCATGTACTGCAGACATAAAGATATTGGGGACCTACTGACACCGGACCCTAACCAGTGTGGCTTTCTTAACTGCAGATCCTGCCCCTAAACATGTTTGACTCATTTGAAACAGTCATTAAGGTCATTGATGAGGGCAATGTGGTCCACACAGCATAGCTGGACCTTGCAAAGAATTCTATACAATACCCTACATGTTCATTATAGATATGCTCTCCAGCTTAAATATAAACCCCTATATCAGTAGAGGGGTTGCAAACCAGACCAAGGACAGAACTGACATGGTCAGACATGCTGCAGCCATGTCAGACTACAAACCAGATATAACTGGCATCCCACAAGGCTTGGTCCTGGGACCTCCCTCATTTGGTATATATGTCCCATAGGTACAAGCCAACATGGAAGGACTGTGTCTGAACATGTTTGCAGAGGACTACAAACTGCCCACCATATCTGACCCTCCAGCTGACACAAGCATCCCACAAAAGGGACACATAGAAACAGACAACTGGTGCCATAGTCATGTCAGCAAGCTAATTGCAGAAAAGTGTATAGTCAACCCCCATGGATATACAGTAAGTGCCAACCAATTACCACATAGGTGTTAACCCATTACGTACTTAACATGTAATGAGAGACCTGGGGACACAAGGTGATAGATATCCTGCATTGGACAAACATGTGGCTGTAGTGTTTACAGAAACATACCATATACCCACCTAATCATGAAGGTTGTCAGATCTAGATAAGGGGAGGTCATTGTGGCTCTGCAGTCGTCCTTCATCAGTGTTACAATTGACTACAATAGCCCCTGTGGGATGTACCTCAGCAGACACCTCCATCAACTGTAAAGTCCCCAACAGTACCTCACCAGGAGTATCAAAGAGCTTGCACAGATGTCATGTGTTGCCTGATTAAACAAACTGCAGCTACACACACTGCCATACTGCCCACCCAGAGGCAAGTTGTGCCTGATGTATAAAGCCATGTCCAAGCTGGAATCAATAAACATGCTGCACCTTGTACAATCTGAATGGCAGTGAGCTATGCACATGAGAGACCTAAACCCCAGCACTGACATACATAGGACAAGCTGTACTGCATGATCCATAACACAGAAGCCACTCCCACTCATGAGTAAACTCCCAGTACAGGCTATCCATAGAGTCACTCATCGATTCTCCTCAAGAGGAATCTTGATGAGTGGATGGGAGATGGTAGGTTTACCCTGGGTATCACTGTTATGTCACAGGTAGACGGAGGCACAGTATACTAACCATGACATATGTCATGGCAAACTCCACTTACAATGTGTGTCGAAGGACAAACACACTCTCCAGCTAGCATTAGAAATGGCCTAGGGCACATCGCTAGTGTTTGCAAATGTATACCTATGTTGTGGAATACACTACCAATGTTGGACAAGCCTGGTTTAAGTAGTTCATATCTGAACATAATGCAACATGGTCAGATGTGCACAACTGGCCCCTAACCAGGCTGTTGTGCTCACTATGGAAATGTAAAGCAGTGATAGGACTAAAGCCCAGGATACTGTCCACCACAGTCAAAGTACTGAACCAGTACACTATACGGTACTACAGTGTTAGGTCAGTATGAAAGGATGTTGACAACTGTATGCAAAGTATCCCATGCAAACCCTGCAGGCACAGTATAATCCCTGTTGTGTTCACACACAAAGCAGTCGGACAGTAACTACACAACATGACACACAACACACAACCATAAACGGGAGATATTTGTTGAAGTTCACACTCATCCACAAATGTGGTGGGCTGCCGAGTTCAACATATGGAAAGCTCACACTGGGCATGCTCACACACTTTGATAAATGAGACATATGTCAGACAACATGCCATGAGAAGGCTGAACTGGGCATGCTCACACACTTAGGCCAAATCTCAGTTTAGCAGTTGGCCACACATATCTGGTATTTGTACGTGTTATTCCAGGAACCAACCACATTACAGCAATCCGCCCAGTGCACACAGTTAAATGACTACAGAGACATACGTGATATAGTGGATCCCTCCCATATGAAAACATCTTCCACAGATACACAAGTTGTTCATACAAACAGGGAATGCTATGGCAATAAAGACCTGCAAACAGTCTATCAGCAACAAATAATGTGCATTTGACAATTAAACATATGGGTGTAGAGGTCAACACTAGGCTGTTTGCCCTAGGGAATGACAGCCTAGCCAGAGTGTGCTTGGCGTCTGCCTCCCCAGTAGAGTAGGCTACTGTGCCACTGTAAAGTAGGTCACATAAGGCACCATGTGAGGCTAGTGTGCTGTGCCTCTGTCAAGCAGGGACACAGTGGAGATCCCAGGGTTTGAATTTGCTAAGCCACAGCCATGTTGTTGGTGTGTGCTGGAAGAGGGTTGTTGAGGACCTCTAACAGTAAGTGGGCGTCAATAACAGACTGAGGGGAGCCTTATCTGCATTGTCTGGACAATTTCACTGTCAACACTGTGTCCTGATGATTATGAGGGATTGAAGTGTCATGCCGGTACTGTTCAGAGATGTCCTCCACTGTGGGCTACTGCTCTGCAATGTATTAGCTCACTCTGTTGGACAGCTCATATATGGCTGGTGTACATCTGACAGGTGTCCTGTTGTGGAGCAGTCATGGGTATATTTGGGATAGCATGATCAATGCAAACCTTCCACATGCTCATAGAATGCAATTGTCAAGGATTATGCAGAGTGGCCTGTATACTCCCCCAGCATGGGTCCTTTGAAGTCTTCCATCCCAGTCTTCACAAGTGTAAAGTCTGCTTTTGATAAATACAGTTTGTTTGCAGTGACAACCTTGCCTGGGGTGGGGATGGGATATGGATGGCCAGGGAAAGGTGGGTATGGTCAGATATCAACAATGGTGGTCTACCTTTGGTGTGGAACAGTGAGTACCCATGTTGTAGATGGCCAGGTGCAATATGTATTCCCCCTTGTGGCTGTGGTGAGTGGTTCTGCCATAGCACATGGACTCACAAATTGTAGTGGCTGTAGGGTAATGTTGTAGAGGCCTGAGTAGTTCCCACACACAATATGCCTGTACCTGACGTTAACAACTGGAATGGTGTATGTGAACACATGCATATCTTGGCACTCTGCCCAGGGAAGCAAAGTGTGTGTCCTGGATGTGGGAGGGGTGGTCAGGACTGGTTGTGTTGTGTGTTACAGGTCCTGTGGTCACGAAGCATGGTATAAAACATAACCTGCCAGTACCATGTGCATATCTGACCCTGACGTAGGTGGCTGCAAATGCATATATATGCTATCCCCCCACCTGACAGGTAGTACTAGATGTACATACCTCTGTAGAAATAATGATGTCAGCACCCTATTAATACTGCAGGTGCAGAACAGATGCCCTGCAATCTGGATAGTGCGCTCTGCTAATGCGTCCATCTCGAGTGTCATAACATAGTTAAGTAGGAGTTTGAATCCTACAAATGCTCAGTGTGTGTGAGTGGGGTTGGTGTGAAGTCTGTGTGAGGGAAATGCCCCTTTTGGCAACTGGGAAAACACACTACAGGATGCACATTCCCCTTTCTAAACACTGATGATGTCAGCACCCTATAAGTACAGCAGGAGAAGAGAAACCTCCCAGTAATGCGAATAGCGCGCTCTGCTAATGCATCCGTCTTGAGTGCCATAACATAGTTAGGTAGGGGTTTAAATCCTGCAAATGCTCAGTATGTGTGGAGGGAGTCAGTGTGTGTGCAAGTCTGTATAAAAAAAATGTCCCTTTTGGCAACTAGGAGAACACACTACAGGATGCACATTCCCCTTTCTAAACACTGATGATGTCAGCACCCTATAAGTACAGCAGGAGAAGGGATACCTCCCAGTAATGCGAATAGCGTGCTCTGCTAATGTGTCCGTCTTGAGTGTCATAACATAGTTAGGTAGGGGTTTGAATCCTACAAATGGCAAGTGTGTTTGGATGAGGGGGGTTAGTGTGTGTGCAATTCTGTGTGAAAGAAATGTCCCTTTTGGCAACTAGGAGAACACACTACAGGATGCACATTCCCCTTTCTAAACACTGATGATGTCAGCACCCTATAAGTACAGCAGGAGAAGGAAAACCTCCCAGTAATGCGAATAGCATGTTCTGATAATGCGTCTGTCTTGAGTGTCATAACATACTTAGGTAGGGGTTTGAATCCTTCAAATGAGAAGTGTGTGTGTTTCGATGAATGGAGTTAGTGTGTGTGCAATACTGTGTGAGGGAAATGTCCCTTTTGGCAACTAGGAAGAACACACTACAGGATGCACATTCCCCTTTCTAAACACTGATGATGTCAGCACCCTATAAGTACAGCAGGAGAAGACAAACCTCCGAGTAATGCAGATAGCGCGCTCTGCTAATGTATCCGTCTTGAGTGTCATAACCTAATTAGGTACGGGTTTGAATCCTGCAAATGGCAAGTGTGTGTTTCGATGAATGGGGTTAGTGTGTGTGTAATTCTGTGTGAGAAAAATGTCCCTTTTGGCAACTAGGAGAACACACTACAGGATGCACATTCCCCTTTCTAAACACTGATGATGTCAGCACCCTATAAGTAAAGCAGGAGAAGAAACACCTCCCAGTAATGCGAATAGCGTGCTCTGCTAATGTGTCCGTCTTGAGTATCATAACATAGGTAGATCGTGGTTTGAATCCAGCAAATGTGTGTGTTTGGATGAGTGGGGTTAGTGTGTGTGTGAGGAAAATGTCCCTTTTGGCAACTAGGAGAACACACTACAGGATGCACATTCCCCTTTCTAAACACTGATGATGTCAGCACCCTATAAGTACAGCAGGAGAAGGTATGTGGCATGGACAATGACTGAGTCATATGTGTCCATGCCTCTGACTGACCTGTATGCTTGTGTTATGTGGTGGACCATAGTGCCCCACGGGCATATCACTGTGACCTTCACCTTGTCCAGCCTGGTGAGCATGACCTCACTGTACCGGACAATAAAGGTACCTAACACAACTGTGGCAGGTGTGTTGTCTAGCCGTATAGGCTGTGACTGTTTGGCACACAGGATTTGTGTGCTATGTGTTATGCGTGATGTGTTCTGGCATAACGTATGCCTGTGTGCCAGCTGCAGAGGGGTCTGCCGCTCAGGCAGGATGCTATTCTTAGGCTCCACGAATGGCCCAGTGTGTTCACGTGCTTGCATTGCTGTCAGTGTAGGTCTACATCAGACTGGTATTGTAGTCACTGTAGTATTTCATGCCACCTGACAGGTTATGCCAGTACTGGGTTCAGAGTGCTTAGTCCCCAGTTTGGCTATGTGGTTCCATCTCATACATGTGTTGTACATCCATGTGTAGGGGAGAGGGTTGACTGTGTACATGTGGCAGCTGTGACATTGCCACATGACCCGCATATTCCACAACTGTACCATAGAGGTGACTGACAACTGACCTTTGCACATGCTACCATAGTATTGTGATTGCCATGGTGATTAACAGCACATAGGGCCAATGGGGAACAAGGTACATAGTGTCATAGGTTCATAGGTTCATACTAGGCTATCTGCCCTAGGGCATTTATAAACCTAGCCAGAATGTGTTTGTCTGTCGCCATCCATTGTAAATATATCTTGCCATGCCCTTTTTTGAGGTTAGTATACTGTGCCTCTGTCTAACAGTGACACAGAAGTGATATCTGGGGTAAACCTACAATGTCCCATCCACTCATCAAGATTCCTCTTGAAGAGAGTCAATGAGGGACTCTGCCTAACCTGGACTGGGATCTTATTCCAGAGTGAAGTGAGCCTCTGGGTTATGAATCTGTCCCTCCAGCATGTCCTATTTATTTCAGTGCTGAGGTTCAAGTCTCTCAAGCATGTAGCTCGATGGGATTTGGATATTCTCAGGTGCAGCATGCCCATTAATTCCGGGTTTGATATGGCTTTATACATCAGGCAGAGATCACCCCTGAACAGGCGGTATGCCACTGAGTAGAGCTGGGGTTTCTTTAACCGGTCAGCATATGGCATCTGTTTGAGCCCTTTGATCATCTTGGTGAGGTACTTTTGGG
Organism: Protopterus annectens; assembly: GCF_019279795.1. NCBI lineage: Eukaryota > Metazoa > Chordata > Ceratodontiformes > Protopteridae > Protopterus > Protopterus annectens. The sequence goes on along the minus strand of NC_056742.1, from coordinate 58,556,310 downwards.
GTCTTTCCAGTTGCTGCAGGTGTCTGGTAAGGTACATCCCAACAGGGGCATTTCACTCAATTATGGGCCTGATGAGGGATGAGTAAAGAGGCATGATGTCCTCCCCTGATCTAGATGTGAATCCCTTCATGATGGGGTGGGCTATATAAAATGTCTTTCTAACCACTTTGGCCACGTGGTTGTCAAATGAGAGATTGCTATCAACTTGGGTCCCCAGGTCCCTAATTGCTTCTTCTGTACTTAATGGATTACCACCTATGTGGTACTTTGTGGGCACTTTGTTTTTGCCAAAGGGGATGACTATACACTTTCTTGCATTCAGCTTGAGGCCATGGCTCTGGCACAAGTTGTCTGTTTCTATGAGGCCCTTTTGGAGGATGCTTGTGTCAGCTGGAGGTTCATAGGTTCATAGGTTCATAGAATAGTACTAAGCTAACTGCCCTTGCGAGCCATTTTAAGCTTAGCCAATTATCCCTTGTGAGACTCAAACCCTGCACCTTGTGTTTATAAGGCAACCACCTTAACCATTAGGCCACCCTCCCAACCCTCCGATTATGGTGGCCAGTTTGCAGTCATCTGCATATTTGGTCAGCCACAGTCCTTCCGTGTTGGCCTGTACCTCCGATAAATATATATCAAACAAGAGAGGTCCCAGGACTGAGCCTTGTGGGACACCACTTGTAACTGGTTTGGAGTCTGGCATGGCTCCAGCAATTCTAACCATGTGGGTTCTGTCCTTGAGCCAGTGTGCAATCCATCTAGTGACATAGGGGCTTATATTTAAGCTGGTGAGCTTCTCTAGACTGCCCGAGTGGGGTATTGTATTGAAGGCTTTTGTGAGGTCCAGGTAGGCTGTGTGGACCACCTTCCCCTCGTCAATGGCCTTGGTGACTGTTTCAAAGAAATCAACCAGGTTTGAGAGGCAGGATCTGCACTTAACAAAGCCAAACTGGGTATGATCCAGTGTCTGTAGGTCCCCAATATCTTTATTTATGAGGTCAATGATGATCCTTTCCATAGCTCTGCAGACCGAGCTAGTGTGGCTTATGGGGTGATAGTGTCCAGGATCCGTTGAGGCACCACCTTTCTGTAGAGGGACCACTGTTGCTGTACGCCACTCTTTGGCCACATATCCTGTAGTAAGGCTGAGATTGAACAGTAGTTTTATGTTTGGTTGTAGCTCTTCTTGGAGTTCATGTAGGACACAGCCCAGGACACTGTCTGGTCCCATTGATGCAGTGTGTATTGCTTTGGAGAGGGCGGCTCTTACCTGAGCATCTGAGATGTCAGGGGGGGCAGCACTCTGCTGGGATACATATTTGCCCTTTCGGTGTGGAGGGGGGGGGAGAAGTTTGCGCTGAACCTGTCAGCTAGAATGTTGGCAATATCTGTGGGTTTGGTGTTTCTATTGACATTTTGGACTACCTCTGAGCATATCTGGGAATTACCACCCAGGTTCCTAACATAACTAAAGAAAGCCTTGTGATTATCCTTAGTGTCCTGTGCAATTTCTCTTGAAGCTGGCCTTAGACAATCCTATGAGTGCCTGTAGTTATTTGCTAATACTGATCAGTGATGCCTTCCCTTTTTGGGATTTTGCTGTATTATTTAGTAGCTTCCTCCTTCTATTGTGTAGTTTGTTTATGGCTGGGGTCCACCAGACAGGACGTCTGCCTTTGGAGGATTGGGTCCTGGTTTTATTCGGGATCACATGATCCATGCATTTCTGAAGGTGTCCATAGAATGGATTTATAGAGGAATCTGCGGTCTGGTCTGTAGTTTTCACAGGCCTGGGGGCTTTGAAGGTTTCCACCTCAGTTTTGAGGAGTGTGAATTTGCTTTAGAGAAGTTGTTCACTGTGGTGTTCTGGGCAGGGGATGGGGTCGGGATGTGAATATCCAGTGAGATTAGTTTATGGTCTGATCTTACCAGTGAGGGATACACTTCTGGTCTGGAGCATAGAGTCCCCATGTTGATGATGATCAGGTCCAGTATGTTTCCCCTTCTTGTGGGAGTGGTAACAAGTTGTTCCATAGCATTTGAGCTCATATATTCTAGGAATCTTTGGCCTAGGGTATTGGAGCTAGAGTCATGCTCCCAGTCTATGTTTGGGTAGTTGACGTCGCCCAGTATAATGGTGTTTGGAGAGACCTTCATATTTTCCACTGTTCTCTGGAAGGCCGAGTGCAGTTCTTGGTTTGGGAGGGTGGTCTGTAGCAGGCTATAACCTGGAAGGCAGTTTCACCCATTGTTAGTTGCACATGGATAGTCTCTGATGCTTGGTGCTTTGCCACCAACCTGGAGGTGTGGGTATCTTTGATGAATATCAATACTCCCCCTCCTTTTGTGGTTCGTTCCAAGTTTTGGGGCTGAAAAGCATGGTATGAGGTATAACCTGGTAGTGCTGGGGGTGCTCTCAGTAGCCCTGAACCAGGCATCTGTTACTGCACAGATATCGATGTTCTCCATGCTATGGAGAGTTTCGAGTGCATGCATCTTGAGGTTTAGACTTCTGGCATTGGGTAGCATTACTATCAGTTTCTAATCCCTTGTGATACCTATGAAGGTGGGTTTGTCATTTGAGCCTTGCCTAACAAAGGCACTATGGGGGTAGCAAGAGCCTTTGCCAATATCCGAAAGCCCAGGGGTGACAGGTGCAAGCCATCCCTAGCAAAGCAGGTGGTTCAACAGAAGAAGAATATGTGAGGGTGTAGTGCCTGTGATTAGTTAGCAGTAGCATATATGACTGCTCACGTGGACAAATGCCAGGTAAGTCATATGCAATGTGTCACAGGCAACGTACATGTGAACAGGACAAACTGTGACATTCTGTCAAGTGAGACATGGGCATACATATAGTAAGCTATGCAGATGTCACTAGGAGTCCACAGAAGCTCTGTAACTATGCATTGCAGGTGGGATCAGTATTCCAGGGTAATTGCAAGCAAACATGCATAGGTTCATAGGTTCATACTAGGCTATCTGCCCGAGGGCATTTATAAGCCTAGCCCATAGTTTTGTGGCTTACGCCACCCCTTTAGTTTGGAGAAACTATGCCCATTATTTTGCTGTGCCTCTGTCGAGCAGTGACACTGAGGTAACCCCTGGGGTGTATCTGCGATCTCCCATCCATTGGTCAAGATTCCTCTTGAACAAGGCCAGCGAGGTGCTCTGCCTCACATAAACTGGGATTTTGTTCCACAGCATAGGGAGTCTTTGGGTGATGAATCTATCCCTCCAGCACATCCTATTAATAACCGTGTCAAGGTTTAAGTCTCCGCCCTTGTGGCTCTGAGGGATCTAGATTTTTGAGATGAAGCATGTTCATCAAATCTGGGTTTGACATGGCCTTGTATGTCAGGCATAGGTCACCTCTGAGCAAGCGTAAGCAACTGAATATAACTGGAGTTCTTTCAGTCGGGCAGCATAAGACAGATTTTGAGACCCTTTATCCTTTTGGTGAGGAACTTTGTGGCCTCTCCAGCTGCTGCAAGTGTCGGGTCAGATACATTCGAATGGGGCATTGTACTCGATCATTGGTCTGATGAGTGATGAGTATAGGGAGACTATGACTTCCTTGATCTAGATGTGAATCCCTTCATGATAAGGTGGGCAATGTAGAAGGTCTTCCTAACTAATTTAGCAATATGAGTGTCGAATGAAGGCTACTGTCAACCTGGGTTCCCAGGTCCCTAATAACTTCTTCTGTGTTCAGGGATTGCCACCTATATGGTAGCTAGGGGTAACCTTATTTTCCCGAAGGGTATGACTATGCATTTCTTGGCATTTAACTTTAGGCCATGGCTCTGGCACCAGTTATCCGTTTCTGTGAGACCCTTCTGAAGGATATCTGTGTTGGATGTGTTTTCAACTACGGCCAGTTTGCAGTCATCTGCAAACTTTGTCAGCCATAACCCTCCTGTGTTTGCTTGTACTTCAGAAAAGTAGATGCCAAACAAGAGTGGGCCCAGGACTGAGCCCTGTGGGACACCACTTGTGACAGGCTTTGAGTCTGACATGGCGCCAGCAACTCTGACCCTGTGGGTTCTGTCACTCAGCCAGTTTGCAACCCATCTTGTAATGTATGGGTTTACATTTAAGTTGATGAGTTTTTCAATGATACCCGAGTGAGGTATTGTATCAAAGCCTTCGCCAGGTCTAGGTAGGCTGTATGGACTGCCTTTCCTCGTCAATGGCCTTGGTGACTGTTTCTAAAAAGTCAACCAAGTTTAAAAGGCATGATCTGCCTTTGACAAAGCCAAACTGGGTTGGATCCAAAGTCTGCAAGTTCCCTATGTCTTTATTTATGAGATCCATTATGATCCTCTCCATGGCTTTGCAGATAAGGCTTGTCAAGCTAATGGGACGGTAATTTCCAGGGTCGGTGGAGGCACCGCCTTTGTGGAGTGGGACCACAGTCGCTGTGCACCACTCCCTGGGTACGTATCTGGAGGTGAGACTAAGATTAAACAACTGTCCTAACTGTGGGTTTAATTCCTCGTTGAGTTCATGGAGCACACAGCCGCGGACACCATCAGGTCCCATGGATGCTGTGTTCTTTGCCTTGGAGACCGCAGTTCTCAGCTGGGCTTTAGAGATGTTTGGGGGCTACAATCATTTGGTATAGATATCTCTCCTTTAGGGGAGGGGAGAAGTTTGCACTGAACCTGTCAGCCAGTATGTTGGCAATGTCTGTAGGATCAGTAATCTTCACATCATTTTGAACTAATTCTGAGCATATCTGGGAGTTTCCTCCTAGGTTTCTGACATAGCTAAAGAATGCCTTATGGTTGTCTTTAGAGTCCTTAGCTATTTTTTCTCAAAATTAGCTTTGGATGATTTTATGAGAGCTCTTAGCTTTTACTTATAGTGATCAGCGGTGTCTTACCTTTTAAGGATTTTGCTCTATCTTGTAGTAGCTTTCTCCTTTGTTGTAGAGTTTGTTTATGGCTGGGGTCCACCAGACTGGACACTTGCCTTTGGTACAAAGAGTCTTTGTTTTGCTTGGGATTGCCTGATCCATGCAGCCCTGCAGGTGCTGGTAGAAGGCATTTGTAAGTGATTCAGCGGTTTGAGTAATGTTAACCGCCGGCTCAGGGGCCTTAAAGGAGACCACACTAGTCTTTAGAAGTGTGAAGTCGGCTTCGAGAAGTTCTTTACTGTGGTCTTTTTCATTTGGGGGGGAGAGGGGATGAGGACCTCCAGCGAGATTAGTTTGTGATCAGATCTCACCAGTGAGGGGTATACTTCCGGCGTTGAACATTGTGCTCCCATGTTCGTGATGATGAGATCAAGTATGTTTTCTCCTCTTGTGGGGATGGTGACTAGTTGTTCCATGGCATTTGAGTTTATGAATTCCAGGAACTTTTGGGCTAGAGTGTTTGGGCTTGAGTAGTGTTCCCAGTCTATATTAGGGTAGTTGAAGTCACCTAGTATGATGGTGTTTCGAGATACATTTATCCCCTCCAGTGTTTTCAGGAAGGCCATATGAGGTTCCTGAGTTTGCGAGGGTGGCCTGTATAATGCTACAAATTGCAGAGCAATCTTGCCTATGGTTAATTGCACCTGGATGGTTTCCGATGCATCGTGCGATGCCACCAATCTTGAGGTGTGGGTGTCTTTGATGAATATGGATACCCCTCCTCCTTTCTTGGTATTGTCCGGGTTTTGGGGCCGGAACGCATGATATGAGGTAAAACCTGATAGTGCTGGGGTGCTCTCAAGAGCCTTGAACCAGGTTTCTGTCACAGCACAGACATCGATGGTCTCCATACTGAGAAGGGCCTCGAGTGCGTGCATCTTGAGGTTGAGACTTCTGGCATTGAGCAGCATTACCCTTAGTTTTTTTTTCTTTGTTTTGTTCTAGGGTGGTAGGTTTAGAATTTGAGCCTTGCCTAAAAAGGCACTATGGGGTGGCAAGAGCCTTTGCCAAAATCCGAATCCCAGGGTGACAAGTGCAAGCCGTCCCTTGAAGCAGCGTGGCTTGTCCAGCATGTCATCCCAGGCAGACAGACATTGGATCCCCTTTGAATGACACCAGAGTTTAAGCCAATTGTTAAAGCTGATCATCTTATCTCTGTATTGTGGCATCATTCTTGGTGAAGGTAGGATACTGCTCAAGGTCAGGGTCATACCTGCTTGGGCTACATAATCAGAGAGCTCCTCTATGTCTCTTTTCATGTAGTCCAAGGAGGTACGTCTCAGGTCGTTAACACCAGCGTGGACAATGATTGAGTCATACTTGTACCTGCTGTTGAGAGACCTCAGTGCATGATTATGTGGCGGATTCTAGCACCCGACAGGCAGCTTACTGTGACCTTCTCCTTACTCAGTCTGGTGAGCGGGACGTCAGTGTGTCTGACTATGGAGTCACCAATGACTAGTGTGTCTGGCATTGTGTTTGGCCTTAAGGGCTGTGACTGCTTGACACTCTGACTGTGTGGTCTATGTGTTGCAGGTGTTGTGTTCTGAGGTGGTAGTTGTTTGGGTGTCTGCTTTGGTGGCCTCTGCTGTTTTGGTAGATTTTTGATCAGAGCCTCCGAGTATGTCTTTGTGTGTTTATGTGTATGATTTGAGGTTGTGATGGTATTATGTGAGACTGGGTCTATAGTGTGTGTGGTTACCTTCTCCTCCTGTCTGGTCATGCCAGTCCTATGTTGAGAGAGCTCAGCCTCCAGTTTGGCCATATAGTTGCATCTCTCGCATGTATTTGTGTTTTGTGGGAGGAGGAGAGGGTTGTCTGTGTACATGAGGCAATTGTAACATTGCCTCAATATTCCCAGGCATGCAAACAAAGCTACAGTAAGCAGGGCTGCATGTAGTCCATTGTACAACAAACAAGCTGTACCACTTCCAGTAGGTAACACTGCAAATATGCAGGCACTATGCACATGTACATGGACATACACAGGTCAGATGGCTAGGGTCCAGTCTCAGCGCACACAAGTGTACAGACCATGTACTGTCAGGATGTACAATAACTGGATGGAAACCCATGTGCTCATACCTGCAGTAATATACATGTCAAATAACAGACACTGAGCCTTCACTCAGTGGTTCCATACTTAGTAGGATGTATGCTACCTGGCCTGCCACCACAGTATCCCTGACATGTATGGGGACTCTCCCTCCTGTGACAGTTAGTTTTGTGTGTTGGGGCTGTCTAGCATGGTATGAGATGTGAGCTTGCAGTGCTAGGGTGCTCCTGTGTGTCCTGTACCAGTCGTGTAGTACTGCACACATATCAACATCCTCAAACATCTGCATTGCAGAGTCCAGTGTGGGCAACATGCCACTTGCAGTTTACATGTCCATCATTGCGTATTAATACTTTCATTACCTTATCCCCTGTGCTACCTATGTATGTAGCCTTCTGTTGACATCCTTACCACCAGTATGCCAACATGTGCAGATGATACACTATGGTACTTACCATGGGTGTAGACAACAGTACATGACAATCATACCCTTACTGCATCAGGCATGCTGTGATATACCCACAATTATTTCAGCACACAGTACTGTTAACAACATGATACTATTACTGCACGTCTATGTAGTCACCCTGTGCATCAGCAACATGTTAGCCTGTACCTGCACTGATGTTACAGATTGCAGGAGGTGGCACAGTCTCATCATATGCACAGTGTGTGAACTTGGTATGCCTGAGTCAGCCACCGATACCACCGATTGACATGTATGTGTATGTGTGTTGGTGAAGGACAGCAGTACAAGGTGGGGCAATGTTGATGCAGTGTGTGCATGTATGTGGTAGCCCTAGGTGTTGTCAAATCGCATGTGTGTATGGATGCACACAGTTCCACCTCATGGCTGCCATATACTGGTGTTTGTGGACAGCCACACTGTACCTGCCAGGTCATACAGATCAGTGCCTCTGGCCACGGACACGGTACCTGTGCCTTGCAGGGGTGCTATGGACCATATCCGGTACCAACCCAGACTGGGTACTGTCATCAGAAGCAGGTGTTCATTGACTGGACACAGATCCCTGTCGGGCCTGGCCAGAGCCACGTGCACGTGGTCTCCTGGGGTGGTCTGATGACAGCACAGACCCAGCATTGCTGGGGCTGCTGCTGGCACTATGGGGATGGCCATGGCCCTGTTGTCATCTGCGATGACTGCCAGCTGCTGCTGTTGCTGGCATACGCCCACGTCGATGCCTCAACCGTCCACCATCGCCCTGGCTCATGGACATGTAGTTGTGGAACCGGTCTAATATGTCCCCACAACGTCTGTCTATGACATCAGTGAAATTACGGATGGCAGCCGCAATGTCACGCATACTGTCAGTCATGGCTGTGCGACATGCTGTCAGCTCCCTCAGACCCTGTCTGGTGTACCGTTCCATACGTGACTGTGCCTGTATGACAGCCCGAAACATAGCTGAGGTTGTAAGACCTCTGTGGGCACATCTGACAGGGGCAGTACGCCCACGGATGCTGCCACGAGAACCCCTGGACATCTGTCTGTGTGGTACCATCTCAGGGCCATGCCCATGGCTGCTGTGTGGGGAGGCATGTGCCACAGATACCACATTACCCTGGTCAATGCCCACTGTATGCTGTCCATCACCTAGGGACATTGGTGACAAAGGGTGTATTGGCAGGATAACTGCGCATTGATGGGGTTGACAGCTGTGTACTGTCAATCGGCTGACCAGTGATGGACCCTGGCATACCTTCCTGTGCCATTACACAGATGTCATCATTATCAGTACCCATGGCACCTGATTCAGGTTCCCTGCTGCATGACACCAGAGCAGCACCAGAACCTGTGGGAGGGAAACAGGAAACACAGTTTACAATGTCTACACAATATTACCAGTAATGCACACATCCACACATGCACAGGTCCAGACATGCACACATGCGCACATGCACACATGCACACATGCACACATGCGCACGTGCACACATTCACACATGCACACATGCGCACGTGTGCACATGCACACATGCGCGCATGTGCACGTGCACACGTGCACACATGCACAGGTGCACACATGCATACATGCACACATGCACACATGCACAGGTGCACACATGCACACATGCACACATGTGCACATGCACACATGCACACGTGCACACATGCACAGGTGCACACATGCACATATGCACACGTACACATGCACACAGTTGCACACATTTGTACACTACTCAGTATGCGTGATATCAACACACAGACACAGACACACCTGCATGCATACAAAGAGCACTACTAAGTGAGCCTAATATTACTATTACTATCAAGACTATTACAGGTATTGTTAATACACACTCACCAGCATGGATAGGCTGCATTGCTGTTACACCGGAGGGACCTGCAGAAGTGAGGAAACTAATGTCAGTGGGCACAACTGTGCCATTGTTACTGAGTATGATACAGGTCAGTAGTACAACAGTCACCTTTCACAGGTCAGCTGCTAATATTGAGGATATCACACTTGCACATTAAATACTATGATGACAGCTACAAACCAAGGACACACCTCACACATGCATTAACTACCAGTAAACACAACAGTCAACTATACATATGGCATATTACCTGCATGCTCATAGTCTTGCTGCTGCGTGGCTCCAGCCTCCATCATAATGCATGTCTGTTGCTGTTGTTGTTGCTGGCAGACTGGAGCCACTACACTCATGAGTAGTCCCTCCAGTCTGGTGAGTGGGGGATGTGTAGCCACCCCACCACCTGTGGCGACCTGTTGCCTGTGGATATCCGACACACGCTGACGGACATTTCTGATTAAATCACTGCAGTGATGTCATACCTGCTCATATGTCCTATTATGCGTGCCTATGTCATTTAACCGACGGACCAGGTCTTGCCACAGTGCAGCCCTCTCCTGCTGATTCTGGCTGGTGCGGGAAAAGAGTATTGCATAATCCCGCACCAGGCTCTGGTGTATCTCCTCATCCTCAGCTGTGGAGTAAGCTGGATTTCGCGGGTGAGCCATGTACCTGAAAAAGAAAATAACCTGATATCAGCAATATATGTCAGCAGAATTTGGCACACATACTACACATGCTACTCGACTGTTATGATACAACATAGCTCACATATATAGCATCTGTCTGTCTATTGGTGGATACACATTTAAATGGCCAGGTATCGGTACCCAGCCAGCAACTGTGCAACAGTACCTGGCACACTCCATACGACATACTACCAAACCCCAGCAGTCAGAACACTGATTCAGGTCCAGAGCACCTCCTCACTCTGGGGGTTTGTATCTAGGTACTGTATGGCCTACATCATCAACTACTGTGAGCTGACCACAAACTAATTGCCCTGGATATACATATCCCACCTCCACCACCAGCACAAACGACTATAGTGAATAACATTGCAGATGCAAACTTTATACTTTGTAACAGTGACATGGTATCCTTTCAGCCCACTGGGCCAGTGGAAGACACAACCCACAATGCTGACCCCTACACAAATGCTTTCTACGGACATCTCCGAGAATGCATGGATCATGCAATCCCATATATGACTAAGACACTCTCCACAAAGGGACAGCATCCTGTCTGGTGGACCCCAGCCATAGACAGATTGTATTACAAAAGATGGAAGCTACTGCAAGACAGAGCATAAGTCCATAAAGGGAAGGCATGTCTGAGCAGAACTAGTAAGGATCTATTTTCCCTCATACAAACATCCATGGGCAACTTTGAGAGGGAAATCAAGAGGGACACTACAGATAACCAGAAGGCCTTCTTCAGTTATGTTAGCAACCTGGTCAGAATCCCTCCTCTATGCTCATAGTTAGTACACAACAACAAATAATTCACTGAAACCACAGATATTGACAGCATTGTGGCAGACAGGTTCAGTGCAGGTGTCACCCCTCCCTCTCCGCCAAAATATGACATAGTTATCCCAGCTGACTGTAACCTCCCTGTCATCACAGATGTCCAGGTGAGAGCCCTCAGGAAAGCAGAATACACAACATGACTGGGACCTGATGGTATCCCCGGTTGCATGCTACATGAACTCTGACAGGAGATAAACACACATATAGAAGTGCTATGTAACACTAGCCTGACTACAGGATATGTACCTGTACACTGGCGCACAGCAGCAGTGGTTCCACTCCATGAAGGAGGCACCTCAACATACCAATACAATACAACACAATACAATACAATACAATACAATACTATACAATATGCTATTGCCCCTGAGACTACAGCAGCATACTGTTCTGCTACCCTGACCATTGTGACACATGTGGTGTGACGGTACCTGCTGCTGTCACACAGTTACACAGGGTGACTCATATGGCATATTACCTATCTGACTAACATTCAGCTGGGGTATGTGTGACACGTACTCATGGGGAGTCTTGCTTCTTAACACTGTGTGGTTTATTGCAGGGTATGTCTTATCTGTGGGTAGGAACCTTTACCTCCACATGTGCTCTCTATTGCAGTGACATGGACGACACACAGCAGTCATTTAGGTTGTGGATGGTGTGAGGTGTTACTATGGTTGTTGGACATCTGTCATGGGTGTGACTTACGTATGTAAATCCAGGAGTGGTAACCTCTATGTGGGTAGTATGTGTGTACTCTGTGGTGTTGTCAGTCACTGTGCATTGGTAATGTGTTTGAGTGCATTGTCACAGTGTTGTACATGTCACTGTGTCCTTCTCCATATCTGTAGCTGTCATGTGAGGTACATACCATGGCAGCCATTATGTGGTGTGGAGCGGTACACTGACCTACATGTCCATAGCTGACACACCATGTCTGCTGACACATACAATGTGCAGGTATTCCAGGAATAGTGTGCCACTGTGAATATCATTGGGGGAACTATTGTACACATTTATGACCCTGTTCATCCCTGACACATGCAGTGGTGGGCAACTAATCACATATCTGGTGGTTACTGGTGTAGGTGATTTGAAATGGGGTATGGTACTCCAGTTTTGACACTGGTGTTCACTCCATGCCTTTGTCACCAGGCATCTGTTGCAATACATCTGTACACATGTGCCTCACTCAGAATATATATACATCTCTCTCTCTCTCTCTCTCTATATATATATATATATATATATATATATATATATATGTATATAGATATATCTATATGTATATATATATATGTCTATATACATATACACATATATATATTGATGTACATATATTGCTATAGATATGGGGAGGGTGTGACACAGAGGGGGTGAGAGTGACAGAGGTGGTGGGACAGGGGGTGTTGAGGTCATCATATACAGTCATACCTGTAGATAGTCAGATCAGTCTGTCTATGTATATGTATCTACATATATCTATATCTGTATGTGTGTATTACATATATATGTTTGTACATATTCTATCTATCTACATCTGTCTATGTATTCCTACATCTCTCTCTATGTATGTATACATATATGCATATTATATACATATATATATATATATATATATATATATATATATATATATATATATATATATATATATATATATACATACATACATATTATGACATACATACGTATCCATATGATAGACAGGTATATCAACATGTTTGTCTACCATACTGTATACACACACTAACATACTGCTAAACATACATAACTGTGAAACCTACTTTGTACATTGCACTACAACCTACATTCAACCTACATTGATATGTGCACATAGATGCTCTCACATACAAATTTATGTACAGCCTTCACTGATAGTTGCTGTATGTCCCCTGCCCTTTGCACATCTTCAGATACATATGGATACAGACCAATGACACATATGGAGGGTTCACAGTATGTAGACCTTTAAGTATTACTTTACATTACCTGTGTTTGTCACAGCTGCTTGTGTTGCCGTCTGGTTTTGTGTCCTGCTGCTCCACTTGCCAGTTGTCAGCTTTCAGGTGGCTGTTGCTGAACAGTTTTGTTTGTGTATGTTTAATTTCATTTTTCTCTGTCTCTGTCTCTGTCTCTGTCTCTCTCTCTCTCTCTCTCTCTCTGTCTGTCTCTCACTTCCTCCTCAGGGTGCAATGAAAGTATTGCATGTGTGGACTGGGAGTACAGCATACTTTTGTAGGTATCTGCATATGTCCATGTGATGGCCTCTGCACCAATTGTTAACCAGCATTTCCTAATTGCATGCAGCCAGTTGTGTACTGATTGCAGTTCTCACTGTTATTTCAGAACAGTGCTATAAAAAGGTATGTGAGATAGGCGTAGCCCTTTCAGATTTTAAGGGCAGGGACCATGCTGGTATGCTGTGGACAATGTTCTGTGATTGTAAAGGTTGGTATCTCTCTCATATTTCCAGCTGTGTTGTAGATTAACATTCCTCCATTCATTTCTCCAGTTTCCTGTACTAACTGTGTATGTACACTGACACCTACGACTACTACTACTGTTAATGTGTGTGTGTGTGCTTTCCTTGCACTTTTGCTTGCACTTTGTTGCTATGGCTTCAATATTTGCCCTTTACAGTCACTACTTGTATGCCTGCTAGGTGTCCTGACTGTAGTGTGCTGCTGTGGCTTTCCTATTTTCCATGTACATTCACACCTTGGAATGCTTGCTATATCTGCTAGGGTGTTACAGCATGCAGTGTGGTCTGGCCATGGTGTGGGCCTTGACATCTATTAGGGTATTTGAGTATGCTGCTGAGCAGGCCCCAGAGACTCTCAGGTGCATCTGTTATCTGCCTCATGGAATGGTACATATCAGTGGGATACACCCATTAAATTGTCTGGTATGCTGCAGTTGTGACTGTGGGATAGCATGAGCATATGTATTACTACACTTTATCTGCCATGCAAGTGGTGCATACTTTCAGGACTCCATAGTTACCATTGCATGTGTTGTAACACCTTTCTGCCTACTGTTTGTACATTTCACATGGAGTCTGTGGGGCATCCCTGTAACTCATTCACTGTTGCTATGTCTAGGCTCTTAACTATTCAAATATGGTGGTGTCAGACCTCTCATGTGTACAAATATTTGCAGGTTGTCCACATTTCTGCCTCATATTTTGGTCAATATCTCATGCACAGCTTTTTCTGGCAAATCACTTTGGGCTCAAGTCAGAATATAGTGACAAACATTCAAGTTTCAGACTTCATACCCATCCAAACATCCCACAAAATTCAGAACCTGTTACTCTCTCAGCTGTCTAAGTTTGTTGTAACATTATTTGTAATGTGTCCCTGGTTTTGGCCCTTTGCTCCACATATTTTATTACTTGGTCCGGATGTGTTCCTGTAAGAGGTTGTGGGGTATGGGCAGTGATTATCCTGCTGTGAGTTTGTGTGTGGCTTGCAAGGTGCTACAGTGACATTATTACCTACTAGCTACCAACTAGCATGGCTGTTTCTGTTCACACACTACTATTATGGAAATCCACTAGTTTTGACAGTAATTCTAAATGACATGCTTTGTGTACTACACATCCTATATTCCCTTTACATTCATTCCTACTATTACATGATATATTTATTTTAGCACAATGTTTTTGTGTAACAGTCGTGGCTTAGTGGTAAGTCATGCAGACTACTGTTGCCAAGGTCCTGGGTTCGTGACTGACAGTGGGATTTTATTTTGCTTTTGAACTGACTACAGGACCTGTCAATCAGAGTGCCTAAGGCACTTTTAAGCAGTTGTAACCGGGTTAGCGCTGGTTTGTGCGGAGCTCACGCATGCGCACTGGTGTTTAGCTCTGCGCACACATGCGGACACCCGCTTACAACCGCTTAAACGTGCTTACTCTTGCGCACACCCACACTATTTTCTTTGAAAGAAATGAAAATGGGGAGACAGGAAAGTGGTGAAAAAGGGGTCACAAAGAGGGTAAGACAGTAGGGAAACAAGCTTGGGTTTTGCAGGAGGGATGTACGTAAGGCCCATAGCTGTGCATTTCTTCATCAGCAACAGCTGTGCATATGTTTGTAATTTGGTGTGACATTTGATACCTTCCACCCCTGAGAGAGGTGTAAGGACAACAATAATACTTGTTGTACAGCCAATTGTAATTGATAGTTTCCATGTCCGGCAAACATATGTGCAGAATGGGCAGCTATGTATAGGGCGTAATTTTTTTGTGGGTACAGAGTGCCCTTTTTTTTTTTTTTTTCAGGTGAGAGTGGTATGTCAGGTGAAGGAAGTCGGCATAGCTGGGGAGGTAGGTTGGGTAGGTCAACAGACAAGACAAACAAGACGCATACAGGGGTGGTGTATGACATGTGTGGGGGGGTTACACAATTGACGGGGATGGAGGTTTGGATATCCAGAGCCCATGAGCCCACAGATGGCAACAGTGGAACTGATATCCCCACCCATGGGCAGTTGCCACTGTTCCTTCACTGCCCAGGACGGGGCTGTGCTGGGGGCTGTGTAGGCTGGGCAACAGGCATGCCCGTAAGTTGTGCCACCTGTGCCTCAAGCGGGCGTAGGAGCCCAAGAACAGAGTCCTGGATCTCCCTATGCACCACAGTCCGGACGCTACGGAGGGAGAGTGGTGGTTCTCCTCCGGCCATGCTTGCAGAGGGGGGACGGGCCCCATCCCCTGCAACGCTTCCACCCACAGGTTCACAGGGCCACCGGAGGAGGGTCCAGACTGGGCACTAGTGCCAGGTGCACTCGTCAGCTGAGGTGGGAGAGGTGGGTCCGCTGGAACCCGCCTTCCCTGTCGTCCTATGTTTTGAATTATGTCATGACAGTTTGGGTTAGTAACATACAATACCATTCGCAATTAGTTGTAACAGCATGCATTCGTATTCCCATTAACCAAACACCCAGATATTCACACCACTGAACAGCGAGCATAACACATGCATAATTTGAACAGCAATACACAGTCCAACAACATGCAGGGTTGATTGATGGCAACAGGCCATCAGGTTTGGATGTATGAACAGGGCAGATGCATCAATGGACATGCAAATATTTATGACCCAACAGGACAAATGTCCAGGGGTGTTAATTGTGATTGCACATACCAATTTCACGTGGAATGGATTATATGTGGTTATAGGGTGGGGTGAAGAAAATATTATTAACACCTTCGAATACCAATACATATGCTGTACATTTCTAATAGCTACAGATATATACACACTACTGTTCTAACTACAGTTTCCTATATGATAACTACTTCAATTTGGTGATAGGACTGTTACTGCTACATCAATATACATTTTATTGTTATTCATACACGTTCATATCTGGCTTTGTTCAGCTACATCATCCTGCTACATTTGCTTTATATAGCTATAGACAACTGTGGATGTTTGATATTTCAGACAATCATACTATCTGCATATTGCAGACTGAGAGCAACATATCCAGATTTTGGGATACACATTCCAGCTGCAGCAACACTTTGGACACATTTCGCAGTTTGGTTCTACTTGGCACATTCATTTCATTCTGTACTGACTGCAGTATGCTTTATTCAGGGGTTCTTACTACTTTATTGGTGGATTCATAACTCTTTCTCACACTCTCTCACTTGTTTTCATTTTACTATTCAGGATGGTACTTACTTCTAGGCTTTATTGACATGTTTTACCTGTAATTATTACAATCCTTTCCAGCAGTCTCACTTCTGTCATGTTTCAGTATTTCAACAGGGATATATTTCACACGTGATTTGCTCATCTTCTGCAGCTGTACTTTTCAGCCTGCTGCAGGTTGTGTACTATTATATTACAGGTGGGGCATCTTTATTTCAGACTTTATTTCAGACATTTTCATTTTCTGTTTGGATTACAGACTGCAACACACTTTTCTAATCAAGCAATACTTGCAAACACTTTTACACTGTTACTTGCACATTTTATTACTTAGTGACTACACTGCACTCTTTTGCTAACTGTCATACTTTGATATTTCTTTACAGTTACTGGGAGTGGATTACTGACCTGCCTGGTGGCGCAACCGCACCAGCCTATCGCCATAGGCTCTGTGGTTCGCAGAACGGACACCTGCAGCTGTAATATAAATGAAGTAATATTGGAATACACATCTCCATAATATCAGCTAATTTAATTTCTTACATACATAATTAAATGTAACTTACTCAGTAGTGTGGTGTTGGGCATTTGCCGGGCCTCCTGGATCCAAAGGTTCAATTGGTCCTGCTTGCGTCACTTCAGGTGCGCATAGTGGTGACGGACCTGCTCACCAGTCCTTGGAATCACTGTGGCACTGGTGAGATCATGAGCCAACCGGTCCCATGCCTCAGCCCTATATGCTCCCCACAGGACCTGGCCCTGCATGAGTTGGGCCTCATGATTGTGGACTAGGAGCCAGACCATGTATCTGGACTCCTCAATGCCCCACCTCTGTGCTCGAAAGCAACTACCCTCACCTACACCTGACATTCTGGCTGCAAGTCAGTTCTACAATCGTTTATGCTGTGTATTCCCGCCTATGGGGCTTATATATGCCATTTTTCCCGCACTTATCTGTGATTGGCCATTTTGGAATTGTATTCACTTCACAAAACCTGCTTTGTCATGCTCCACTTTCTATTCATTCCTATATATTTGCTATTACTGCATTCCTGAATACAGCTGTAGTGGCTTAGTGGTTCAGTACCTTGACTATGGTCCATGGTATCCTGGGTTCGAACCTGACCACTGCTTTTTATATTTTATGACTGTCTAGACAGGCTAGGGGGTGTGTCTGTGTAAAGGCAGTTTTGTTACAGCTTGCTCAACGTTGCCCACCAGTTAGCTTGTTAGCGCGATGCACAGCTCCACGCAAACGGGGTGCGCTGGTTCACGCTTCATTTGGCTGTCAGCACGCATATTACGCTCAGCTCAGCTAGGGTCACACAGTTTCAGCGTGTGAAACCACTGCTCAGCTACGGGCACTCATTTTGCGCCTGTTAAACCACTGCTCAGCTACGGGCACTCATTTTCCACCTGTTAAACCACTGCTCAGCTATGGGCAGATGCACTCACCTTGTTAAACTGTAGCTCAGCTATACGCACATCTGGCATTTTCTATTGTTTTGTTACCTCACATTTCTTCAAAATAAATGGACTATTTCATTACATTTTACATAAATTGTGATTTTATATGTGTACATATTTGTCAGGGACTTGTTTCATGCTTATTTTACTAAAAAAAAAAATTGATGTTGTGGGGGCTCAAACCATGGATGCCTGCTCTTCAGCTGACGTCTCTACCGCTACACTATTGCTTCTTGCCTTACTTTGCATATTTAGTTCTTATATGCTTTCCCACTGACTGATAACTGTGGCTGCGCTACGGGCACGCCCGCGCAAATGAGCGCACTCACGGGCAAACATCTTTACAATTTAAAAAAAATTATAAGATGTTCATTTGTACATTTTATGTTCGTAGTCTGTGGGGGCATCATGTGTTGTGTTGTGTTTATTCACATTTCCATGGACTCTATCATGGGTGTTTACTTTGGGCACTTTTCCTCTTCTGGGGGCATGTCCTCTTGCAGGGCTCGGCCTACGGACACGCCCCCTACTGTCTTACACGGACCGTGTTAGCCTTAGGTGTGATTCAGCATGCTCTCATGAATATGCAGAGCATGCTGACATCCCTCCGTTTAACTGCAGCCTCCGTGTAAGAGTTATAACTCTTACATGGAGGCTTCGTGAATCCTTGCCATGTTATTTGTAGTTTAATATGCCCATATTTTTCCTGCTCTGGTTTCATCAATATAAAACTGGAGAATATGATAAACATCTGAACAGAGATGGTGGAATTCTAGTAAAAGTTCCCTATTGATCTTGAATGGATGGGATGAAGTCAGAAACTTATATATACTGACTTTGGATGGATGAAATGAAGTCTGAAATTTGCATACATTGCTAGAGTGAAATAACATACCTATACTCTTCTCAGGAAAAACTTATAGGCAGTCGCCATGTGAATTTATCGAGGTATAAATGTGACCATGCAAGACATGGAGCCTTGACATTTATTGTCAGTAATTGTCCTGCTATATTCCTGTCTTGGGAAATGAAATTTTAGTAATGACATCGCCTATTTTTTATTGATAGCCATGCATACTACTATATATATTATTTTTTTGTCATCCCCATCACTGGACATCAGAGATATGTGAAAAACTTATTTTGGGTTAATTAGATTAAAGAAAAGAAGTTTCATAATAGGAATTTATGAAAGTCAGCAGATTTGTTTTTTGCCGCTCCTTGGAAGCCACCATTAGCTACTTAGATCATCCATTTATTGTTCGTGCCATTTTTCCTTTATTGAATATTAGAAATATGTAAAGAACTGCTTTTGGGATTATTTGACAAGTTTTTCTATAAGAATACATGAAGGCTAGCAGATTTGTCTTTTACTGTTTTTTGGAAGCCAATATTGGCTGTTTAGTTCACCTATTTTGCATATTCTGACTCCAATACATTAGTGTGAGGCATGCTTCTAAGTATGCACGAAAGCAAGCTGCTTCATCTGTTACTTCTTTTGGAAGTGCTATTGGTTACTAACATCACCTAATTTGCATATTTCATTAGTACTGAACATTAGCAAGCTGTGTGAGGCATCCATTTAGAAAATGGGATTGTTAACCTGGTTTATGCAAATCAGATGGAGAAATCCAAACATGGATTGGCTGGAACCTTGGTGTTGATATTCTCATTGGGTGAATAATTTTGACTGGCGTATATATATACAGATGAATGTCCCATTTGATTATATGATCTGAAGAAGAGCTATTTGAAAGTGCTTATCGTTGGACAAGGGACTTAATTTTTATTATTTTTGTTCTTATTTTGTTTTATTTTATTTTCATTAAATTCTGGATTTTAACAGAACTTTTATTACTGGATTGCACAGACAGTTTATTTGCTTTTCAGCACAGCGTTAGCTTGGGTGAATAAGGTCAAAATAGGTGCCTCCACCTCCGACAGCAGATCTGTCACTAGTGTTGTTCCCCAGGGATCTGTCCTGGGACTCTTACTGTTTGGCATCTGCTTCTCAGAGGTCCAGGCAAAGACAAAAAGCCTGTGGCTGACCAAGTTTGCAGATGACTACAAGTTGGATGCAGTCACTGACTCCCCAAGTTATGTTAACATACTGCAATAAGGTCTCAGAGCAACAAAATGACTGGTGCCAAAGTCATGACCTTAAGTTAAACACAAAAAAAGTACTATCACCATTCTGCAAAAACGTGACAACTACTGATTACCACATCAACGGCAATCCCCTAAACACATAATCTGTGGTGAGAGACCTGGGTGCAAAGGTTGACAGCTCTTTCACATTCAACCATCATATAGCAGTAGGGTTCAGAAAAACCTTTTACTTGGTTCATCTCATAAGTAAAGGGATTGCATCCAGAAAAAAAGGAGGTTATTACCTCTCTGTACTCCTCCCTTATTAGACCAATAATTGAGTATAGCACCCCATTTGGTATGTACCTTTCCAAACACCTGCACCAACTGGAAAGGCCACAGACATACCTCACAATGAGAACCTATGGTCTCCACCACCTGTCCTATGTGGATAGGCTCAAAACACTATCACTCTAATTGGTATCATAAAGATTGCTCAGAGGTGATCAGTGTCTCGCCTACAAGCCAGCATCAGACGCTGCCCTACTAGAGATGCTCCATATCACTAAGTCTAACTCCTTGCACATTATCCACTCAAAAGGCCTAAATCTAAATGCAATATCAACAAAACCTGCTGGAGAGACAGATTTGTCTCCCAGAGGATGTCCCATGTCTGGAATAGACTTCCCATACATGTCAAACAGAGTACCTCACTGACCCTCTTCAAGTACAACCTTGATGAGTGGATGGGAAATCACAAATTTGTCCCAGGTTTTCTACCTGTGTCCCTCATTGACAGGGGAGACAGGTGCTGACTGAGGTTCCTTTTTTGGGGATAAACTCTTGGCTAGGCTTGTAAGGGCCCCAGAGCCATTAGCCTAGTAACCTCCTATGATATGCCTGCAGCATATGTCAGCTACATGTTGTATATGTTGTCATGTAACTATGAATAGACTTTTAAAATCTTTTTTTTATATTTATCTTGATTAGCACAAACTTTTACACTTTTATCTGTCTGCATTACTTACAGGTGCACTGTTCATTTGGGGGGGTGGAGCAAAGCTGCATTTCTGTTATGGCACAAAAAAGGATTTATGTTGCTACTGTTACTCTCCTTTTGTTGCATCTAGACTGTATCTAATGCTGTCACATGTTAAGGTCAGTTCTGTAAAAATCTCACACCTTTTAATTTTTATTCTGTCCCTGTAGATTCCTTTCCATGGCTGTATTCCAAAAGTTTTGGAATTCATGGAATTCCACCAGCATGGAATCTATATGGTTGCTTTACAGCTTGTTCAATAGATCCACCTTGTCAGATTTGTTAATTAGTGTGTACTTCAGAAGCTTATGCTGTAATTATCATGCTGCAGTGTTTACCTTGTTTGTGAGGGGGTGTACGTCTCTACACTGAGTTTACTGAATCTAAAAGTTTTTGCACCCATGTGCAAATGGTGGAAAACGGATGGTTAGTTTTATTGAATCCCACTCTATGTTTGGTATTTACTCTTCTGGATTTTTTTTTTTTTACTTTTACTTTACAACACTCAGTTTTACACGTGCTGATATGTTTAAAGGATGTAAATCTTATCTCCATTTGTTTACCAAATATGAAATATGTAATTTTATAAACATTTACAAAATTCATTACTTTTTCCACAAGAACACATGCTGTTACTGTCATTATTTAGCAATGCATTGTTGCTCTATACATATTTCAATTTTTAGCATTATGTTTCAGAGATAGATAACTAATAATTTATAGTAATCTAGTCTTAACTGAACATTGTTCCAAAATTATAGACTACACTCCAGGTTCAACTGCATTCTCCTTTCAAAAAGTAATATATATTTCTAGATTTTTCTTCCATATCTTATACCATAGATATCTATGAGAAACAAATACATTCAATGATGTGCTTCAGTCAAGCAATCATACACATATTTACCTTGAAACCAAGCATTTTATTCCAAATATTATATTTGCAATGCATGCACTGATTACATCCCACTGACATGGGAAGAGAGTAAATTAGCCTTGAATTTATCAATGCAGTGTTGCAAGGTACCCCAACCTCCCCACCACCAGCAACCATTTGAAATCTTGGGATGTGCTTTGCCAAGTCCTGGTAAGTGGAGACTGAGTGGTTGAAAATATAGACTTGCATACTCCAAGTCCAAGATTGCCATTTTTCTGAATATTCCCTTTTCTCTAAGGTATAGAAATCTTAGAATTGCTTTTTATAAATGTGGTTGTGTTGGTGTTTGTGCCTCACATCAGCGGATACATAAAAAAATCTTTAAAGACTGATGTCCAATATTCACTGTTCTGTATTCTCTGTCATTTTGGGTATTTGGAGTCCCACTATTTGAAATGAGAGCCTACTTCTGCCCCACATATTTTGATAAAAAGAATTGTCTTTGTATTTATGATCCTTCCACCCCTGTAACCACTTTTTTATTTTACCATTCTGTTGTTATCACTTACTAAGCTCCCTCATCTCTCTAAATGTTAGTTTGATTCCCACTGACAGACTCTCCAGAATTGCTGTGCAGATGTGTATCAGAACCAGTGCTTCTTATATTTCACAATAAAATGACTTTCTGTGTTTAAGGAAATTAAAGAGTTACAGATCAGGCTAGTTATTAAATATACAGATTACTTTAATATGTTTCATGCTATAAATCTTACTGTGAAACCATTCTTTACCTTATACCCCTCTCTAGGACAAAACCTCTCACTTCCCTACCTTTCTCATTACACCACAGCAGAACAGTGACTCCATAACCAACTACTGAACTGTGAAAATACTCCCATGCTAAGTACTGAGACTAGCCTGCTGGTCAATTGGAATTACAACTACAGAGGATAAATCAAAACATTCCTTCTCTGTGTGAGATACGTCCTGTAAACAATTCACCTGCTCACATTATCTGGTTAAACTTCTCCACACACTTGTGTGCGTGCACTGATTACCCCCTGCTGACTAAGGCACTATTGTCTGTTTCACTACCCGCCAACCCCACCTAGGACTGGTTATTCATTTTAAACACAACTGAAGCCAATTCTGTAATTGGAAGCTTTACAACTACACTCAAAAATATCCAAGATAATTGCATCCCATGTATATAAAGATGTTATTAAACTAGAAGAAACAAAAACATTGATAAAACTGAGAGATGGGTCTTGAAGAAATAATCATACCCCAGAATTTCACCAATGTCAAAGACCTGGCTAAACAAGCCATAATATATCATAAATGTCAAATCCTGAAAGATAAACAGTACTCTTTAATTAAAACTCCCAAAGAAATCTAGAAGGATAGAAAAAACTTGCTAGCCAGGAGATTCTTCCCAATAGATCTAAACAACTCCATACTACAATTGTTAGTTTCTGACATTCTGGTAATAGGTTCATAGGTAAGTACCAGGATAGCTGCCATTCTGGGCTATTTTAAGACTAGCCAATTTCCCTTAAGGGTGAGAATCAAACCCTGTACCTAATGTCTCTGAGGTATACACATTAGCCACTATTCTAACCCCTCTCCAAGCCTCATGGTATTTTTCCTACCTTCGTATACCCTCCAATACCAATGCATCTGCTGCTAATAACCCTGAAGTCAACCTTATATCCCACCAATTAATTTCAAACATATAAATAGTAAAGATAATGAACCAATCATCAAATAAATTCCACTTTGTCGGGAGAGTATACACCCCTGGTTCATTTAGCACAGTGAAGAATTTATCTCAATACCTGTTGCACATATACAGAATCTATACTTAACCAAAAACCCAATGATAAATGTATAAAGAATTCAGTAATAAATCCACTTCCAAAGCCTACCAGTCAGTCCAAATCTTTATCTTACCATCCCTAAGGAATTCTCTTAGAAAAACTCATACACAACCAAATATAACAATTTCATTGCAATTATGATCTTATTACAAACAAGCAACATGGCCTTTAGTCAGGGCACAGCACTATGACATCACTATGGGCAGTGACAGATAAAATCCTCCTTGGCATGAAACTATTTTTGTTGATCTGACACAAAGAGATTGATCTTGTGGACCACTTTACACTTTTACATCAGCCACTTGAAACAGGTATCAGTATATACACCCTTTCCTGGTTTTGCAAGCTTTTCTCTCCTGGACCTATCAAGGGAGGTATTATAAAATGTCTCAATTTGTCTCCTTTCCTATTTTCCACCTCTATCAATAAGCTATCTGGCAACATTTTACACCTTTCCCTTCATCTTTCCATAGACAACATGGCCCAGTACCATTCCAATCAATTACTCCCAGTACTGTAAAAAACCTTCAATCAGACTGTCTCTTACTTATCCAATGGATAAATCACAAAAAAATGTAATATATCCTTGACAACAAAAGCCATGCTTCATAAAAGAGAGAAAAAAAACTTTTAAAAATATATTCGCCACTACAGAACTTACCAATACAAGTAACTATCTAGGGTTAGACCCCTCATTAAATGTCACCTTCCATTTACATAATACAAGGACATTATTAACACTGTGTTGTTCTTGGCTAACAGAATTTCCCTTTTTGCTCCAAAAAAACTGGAATGTCCTTAGGGAAGGCTATTCATCTCTCCCAATTAGAGTAAGGTATACCCTTAATAGCCTCATCATCAGAAAGAAAGCCTAAAATCTTGCAGACAATTCAAAACAGAATCTGTTAGCTCATCATGCTCTCCTCCTAAAGGAATATCAATGCAAAATACTAGAGAAAGACAAATCGCTCCCAGTCATTCAAGGAAGTGACTTGTTTCAATTAATCTCTCAACTTTTCCACATCATAAATAATCAGGCCATTCCTCCCATAAACAACCAGACTAATTTGAATTTGTACTTTCTATAACCTCAGGGAATTTAGACAGCTTTATTCCCTCATTACAAACTTCCACCATAATGCTTCACTGATCAGAGCTTCTCCATCATTAGTCACAAACTATGGAAATCATTTCCCTCTCATGTAAAACAAGTACCATTGCACTCAGAATGTTATCACCTTATCAAACCTCTCAATGCAAATGCCTTTTATTCAGCAATGTCACATAATCCCACCCCACCTCCCAAAATCCTCCGTGAACATTTCCTGTGGCTCAAACAGCATAGCAAATAACCTTCTAGCTCACCAGTACAGTAGTAGCTTATAGCTGTTTATTCCTACACATACACAGACACATACACACAGACACACCCAGACACAGACACACACACACACACACACACACACATATATATATATATATATATATAGGTTCCGTTCAGAAGCTCGAAATACTGAAATCTTAAATTTCAGTATTTCGAGCCTAAGAAGCTGAATCCACATAATTGCGAGAGTTTAGAAGAGCAAAAACCACGAATACTAGAGGTTTTGAATTTCGCGCTTAAGTTCCGCTGTGGTCATGTATTCAGGTAAGTGTGTGTGTTAAGGGGTTTGGGTAGGGGCTCTGGTGTTTGTCAGTGTGTTTTGTTGCTATGATGTGTGTGTGCAAAGAGAAAGTAGCTTGTGTGGTGGTGTTTTGTGTGTGTTTGTATGTAGTGCGACCTCGGAGTGAGAATATCTAAGTGGGGGGGGTGGAATGCAGGGTGGCTTGCCCCCCTGCTTACATGTAGTAGAGTGATTGTGTGTGTGTGGTGGATGGTGTGTGTGTGTGTGTGTGTGTGTGTGTGTGTGTGTGTGTGTGTGTGTGTGTGTGTGTGTGTGTGTATGTGTGTGTGTGTGTGTGTGTGTGTGTAGTAAAACCATGAAATTCAAAACTTCCGGTATTCGAGGTTTTGAATTTTGTGTTTTTTAGTTTTCATTGTTTTGTGGATTTTACTTCTTGAGCTTGAGATACTGAAATTCGAGATTTCAGTATTTTGAGCTTCTGAAGTGACTCTCTCTCTCTCTCTCTCTATATATATATATATATATGTATATATATATATATATATGTGTATGTGTGTGTGTGTGTGTATATATATATATATATATATATATATATATATATATATATATATATATATATATATATATATATAGTCGTCAGCTGTGTATATAGTTTCCTTATATTTATATTGCATGTATTGTGAATTTAAATCTGTGATCGGCAAAGTTCTCTTTGTTTTATTGTATGCCTCTGAATTCATTCATTGTATGTCTTCATTTTTTGTAACTTTTCTCAGGCTGAGACTGAAATTGGTTAGTTATGGTCAGTGTTCTGTGCCAGTTAACAATTTCAGATAAATAACATTTCTTTATGGATCTTTATAAAGCTAGCAGTAAAGCCATATCACCCACATTTGTTAGTTAATTATTGCATCAGCCATATTCATGGAAATAAAATGGACTCTAACTAAAAACATAAAGAAGGATGTTCACAATTTATAGCTTAGCTCTATAATGTCTAGTATATATTCGCTCATGATTGTAGCAAACTATTCATGTTTATATGTTTTAATAAAAAAAAAAAAAAAAAAAAAAAAAAAAAAATTTAAGCTTGTTTCCTGCCTTTCCTGTTAAGTGGTATAGACTATTTGTAGGCTTCTGAGCCCCCAAGCCCTTCTGTGTTGGAGGGAAGCCTTCTAGCTTAGTTTTTTTTCCTATAACTAGCCAGTTTTCTAGTTTCAGCACTCAAATCTGTTTCTTTGATCTCCAGCACTTGTTCAGAAAAAAAAAAAAAAAAAAAAATTTCATCTGCTTTTACTGTACTTGTGTTTCTGCCTACTTTTTTTTTACTTTTGCATCATCTTAAAAGTACTCAATTGTATTTATTACTGCTTGGTGTAACTCATTCTAAGCCTTCTGGTTTAAACACTTGGGCTTCAGACCAGTTGTTTTGCACTGAGAGGGTTTGTGGTCTGCACTGTAGTGGCAGAACAGGTAGCTTACATCCTTCTAGGTTGGGAACTGCTGATTGAGGGCTCAGTGTCTGTTATTCTAAAAGTGTATTAATTCTGGTTTAAGCACTTGGGCTTTCAGGCCAGTTATTTTACATTAAGAGGGTTTGTGGTCTGCACTCTTGTGGGAGGAGAGGCTGGACTCTGCCCTTCTGAGCTGGGAATTTCTGATTGAAGGCTTATAGTGCATGTATATCTGAACTGCTTCTTACTGAAGTTGGTGCGCCTTGTTTGCTGTGGCATAGACTGGATTCGGTCCTGCTGGATCTAGCTTTGTTTGTGTAACTTGAGCACTAATCCAGGCATTCTCTAAAGTATTCAATTGTATTTATTACTGCTTGGTAGTAACTTGATTAAAGTTTAGCTGTCATTCTAAGTCTTTTGGATTAAGCACTTGGGCTTCAGACCAGTTGTTTTACATTCGGAAGGTTTGTGGCATGCACTGTGGTGGCAGGACAGGTAGCTTTCATCCTTCTAAGTTGGGAACTGCTGATTGAGAGCCCAGTGTCTGTTATTCTTAATGTGTATTAGTTCTGGTTTAAGCACTTGTGCTTCAGGCCAGTTATTTTACATTAAGAAGGTTTGTGGTCTGCACTCTTGTGGGAGAAGAGGCTGGACTCTGCCCTTCTGAGCTGGGAAGTTCTGGTTAAAGGTTTATAGTGCCTGAATATTTGAACTGTATCTTACTGAAATTGGTACACCTTGTTTGCTGTAGCATAGACTAGATCCAGGCCTGCTGAATCTAGCTTTGTTTATATGCTTGTTGTTTGTTTGCTTGTTATTTCCCTGGAACGCTAATTCCACCTAATACGCAGCTTCTCAGCACTTCTGTGGATCACTAGTGATATCTGCATTGCTTACTGTACTTATTTCCTTGTTTCACTTGAAAGAAAGTTACTGTTTGCCGTGTTTGCATTTAAGTTACCTGTAACACATTGCACTTAAGTTACCTGGCACTTGCTCACTAAAGCAATTATATGTCAGCACTAAAAATTAAAAGCACTACACCCTCACTCCCCACTGGCCCTGGTTTTCAATTATTAAGGAATTCCCAATATTATTCTAGCATGTCCAAAGGTCAGTTGTCAATCTCCTCTCGGTCCAGCTGGTGAATCTGGGAATCTTGAGGCAATGTTACAACTGCCTCATGTACACAGACAACCCTCTCCTCCTCCCAACAAATTCCAACACATGTGAGAGATGCAACCATATAGCCAAACTGGAGGCTAAGCTCTCTCAACTCAGTACTGGCATAACCAGTCAGGAGGAGAAGGAAACCACACTCACTACAATTCCATTCTCACATAGACCTACCACGACAGCAAACCAAACACATAATCACACAAAAACATACTCAGAGGCTCTAAATAAAGATCTGCTGAAGCAGCAGAGACCTCCAAAGCAGACAACCAAGCGGCCGCTACCCCAAAACAAAACACATGCAACACATATCTCACAAAGCCAGTGTGCCAAACAGTCACAGCCCTTAAGACTAAACAACACACCTGATACACTTGTAATAGGTGACTCTATCGTTAGGTACACTGACGTCCCGCTCACCAGGCTGAACAAGGAGAGGGTCACGGTGAGCAGCCTGTCAGGCGCTAGGATCCGCCACATAACACAAGCACTCAGGTCACTCCAAGGCAAGTACAAATATGACTCAGTCATTTTCCATGCTGGTGTGAATGACCTGAGACGTACCTCCCTGGACTACATGAAAAGAGACATAAAGGAGCTCTCTGAGCATGTAGCCCAGGCCGGTATGACCCTGACCTTGAGTAGCATCTTACCCTCACCAAGAATGATGCCACAATATGAAGACAAGATGATCAATTTCAACAATTTGCTTAAGTACTGGTGTCATTCAAAGGGGATCCAATGCCTGTCAGCTTGGGATGATATGCTCGACAAGCCACGATGCTTCGCTAGGGACGGCTTGCACCTGTCACCCCTGGGCTTTTGGATATTGATAAAGGCTCTTGCTACCCCCATAGTGTCTTTTTTAGGCAAGGCTCAAAAGACAAACCCACCTCCATAGGTATCACAAGGGAAAAGAAACTAAGAGTAATGCTGCTCAACGCCAGAAGTCTAAACCTCAAGATGCACGCACTCGAAACTCTCCTTAGCATGGAGAACATCGATATCTGTGCAGTAACAGAAACCTGGCTCAGAGCTCCTTAGAGCACCCCAGCACTACCAGGTTATACCTCATACCATGCTTTTCGGCCCCCAAACTTGGACCGAACCACAAAAGGAGGGGGAGTATCGATATTCATCAAAGATACCCACACCTCCAGGTTGGTAGCAAAGCACAAAGCATCAGAGACTATCCATGTGCAACTTACAGTGGGTAAAACTGCCTTCCAGTTTATAGCCTGCTACAGACCACCCTCCCAAACCCAGGAACCCCACTCGGCCTTCCTGAGAACACTGGAAAATATGAAGGTCTCTCCAAACACCATTATATTGGGCGACGTCAACTACCCAAACATAGACTGGGAGCATTACTCTAGCTCCAACACCCTAGCCCAAAGGTTCCTAGAATTTATAAACTCAAATGCTATGGAACAACTTGTTACCACTCCCACAAGAGGGGAAAACATACTGGACCTGATCATCACCAACATGGGGACTCTATGCTCCAGACCAGAAGTGTATCCCTCACTGGTAAGATCAGACCATAAACTAATCTCACTGGATATTCACATCCCGACCCCACCCCCTGCCCAGAAAACCACAGTGAAAAACTTCTCTAAAGCAAATTTTACACTCCTCAAAACTGAGGTGGAATCCTTCAAAGCCCCTGGGCTTGTGGAAAAAATGGCCCAGACCGCAGAATCCTTTATAAATGCATTCTATGAACACCTTCAGGAATGCATGGATCATGCGATCCCAAATAAAACCAAGACCCAATCCTCCAAAGGCAGACGTCCTGTCTGGTGGACCCCAGCCATAAACAAACTATACAATAGAAGGAGGAAGCTACTAAATGATAAAGCAAAATCCCAAAAAGGAAAGGCATCACTGATCAGTATTAGCAAAAAACTACGGGCACACATAAAATTGTCTAAGGCCAGCTTCGAGAGAAAAATTGCACAGGACACTAAGGATAATCACAAGGCTTTCTTTAGTTATGTTAGGAACCTGGGTGGTAATTCCCATATATGCTCAGAATTAGTCCAAAATGACAAAAAATACACCGAACCCACAGACATTGCCAACATCCTAGCTGACAGGTTCAGCGCAAACTTCTCCCCCCCCGCCCCACCAAAAGGGCAAATATCTATCCCAGCAGAGTGCGGCCCCTGACATCTCAGATGCTCAGGTAAGAGCCGCCCTCTCCAAAGCAAAAAACACAGCATCAGTGGGACCAGATGGTGTCCCGGACTGCGTCCTACATGAACTCCAAGAAGAGCTAAACCCAAACATAAAACTACTGTTCAATCTCAGCCTTACTACAGGATATGAGCCCAAAGAGTGGCGTACAGCAACAGTGGTCCCTCTCCATAAAGGTGGTGCCTCAACGGATCCTGGAAACTATCGCCCCATAAGCCTGACTAGCTTGGTCTGCAAAGCTATGGAAAGGATCATCATGGACCTCATAAATAAAGATATTGGGGACCTACAAACACTGGATCCTACCCAGTTCGGCTTTGTTAAAGGCAGATCCTGCCTCTTAAAACTGGTTGATTTCTTTGAAACAGTCACCAAGGCCATTGACGAGGGGAAGGTGGTCCACACAGCCTACCTGGACCTCGCAAAAGCCTTCGATACAATACCCCACTCGGGCATTATAGATAAGCTCACCAGCTTAAATATAAACCCCTATGTCACTAGATGGATTGCAAACTGGCTCAAGGACAGAACCCACATGGTTAGAATTGCTGGAGCCATGTCAGACTCCAAACCA
This sequence comes from Protopterus annectens, assembly GCF_019279795.1. Lineage (NCBI taxonomy): Eukaryota > Metazoa > Chordata > Ceratodontiformes > Protopteridae > Protopterus > Protopterus annectens. The sequence goes on along the minus strand of NC_056742.1, from coordinate 58,525,416 downwards.
GTTACAAGTGGTGTCCCACAAGGCTCAGTCCTGGGACCTCTCTTGTTCGGTATATATTTCTCAGAGGTACAGGCCAACACAGAAGGACTGTGGCTGACCAAGTTCGCAGATGACTGCAAACTGGGCACCATAATCGACTCTCCAGCCGACACAAGCATCCTCCAAAAGGGCCTCATAGAAACAGACAACTGGTGCCAGAGCCATGGCCTCAAGCTAAATGCCAAAAAGTGTATAGTCATCCCCTTTGGCGAAAACAAAGTGCCCACAAATTACCACATAGGTGGAAATCCATTAAGTACAGAAGAAGTAATTAGGGACCTGGGGACCCAAGTTGATAGCAATCTCTCATTTGACAACCACGTGGCCAAAGTGGTTAGAAAAACATTTTATATAGCCCACCTAATCATGAAGGGATTCACATCTAGATCAGGGGAGGTCATTGTGCCTCTTTACTCATCCCTCATCAGGCCCATAATTGAGTACAATGCCCCTTTTGGGATGTACCTTACCAGACACCTGCAGCAACTGGAAAGACCCCAAAAGTACCTCACCAAGAGGATCAAAGGGCTCAAACAGATGCCATATGCTGCCCGGTTAGAGAAACTCCAGCTCTACTCAGTGGCATGCCGCCTGTTCAGAGGCGATCTGTGCCTGACGTATAAAGCCATGTCCAACCCGGAATTAATGGACATGCTGCACCTCAGAAAATCCAAATCCCATCGAGCTCTGGCTCGAGAGACTTGAACCTCAGCACTGAAATAAATAGGACATGCTGGAGGGACAGATTCATAACCCAGAGGCTCCCTTCACTCTGGAATAAAATCCCAGTCCAGGTTAGGCAGAGTCCCTCATTGACTCTCTTCAAGAGGAATCTTGATGAGTGGATGGGAGATCATAGGTTTACCCCGGGTATCACTTCTGTGTCACTGTTAGACAGAGGCACAGTATACTAACCTCGAAAAAGGGCATAGCAAAATAAATTTAAAATGGGTGGCGAAAGCCAAACACATTCTGGCTAGGCTTATAAATGCCCTAGGGCAGATAGCCTAGTATGAACCTATGAACCTATGAACCTATGAACCTATATCTTCATAAGCTTTACCAAATTGATACTGGGCAGAAATGTTCTTTCTCTCATTTATGGTATTTACTACTTTCATACAACACAGTTCTCCCATTTTATTGTTTTCATATACCTCATGGTCATTCTTACGCACTTTTTTAAATTGTTTTCTAATTCATAAATGGATAATCTTGGCTGAGATACTACAGTCAATAAGAAAACTAGGTCCTTAGTTTTGGCTTAACCTGACTATCTTTTTAAAAGAGTGCAAAAGCCTATAACATCCTTGGTCTTTAACTGTCAATATTCACTTGCCCTAAGCCCTTTTTTGACTACAGTTTATCTAGCCGTAACAGTATTGCACATTATAAAAGTTAAAAAGAACCTTTGGAAAATACAGTACATTTTAAGTGGTACTGCCTGAACACAGTCTGGACATGAGAATAACCATGTGATGTTGGCTTTTTTTTTAAATGAAATTCTTGTGCATTAGTTTATCAGCCTGATGAAGTCGCTCTATATTCATTTTTTTAAATTAGGGAAAATACCTTTCTTATTTATTATTTTTTATTTTATAACTTATGTTGGATCTTACTTCTGTACCTAGAAATCATTATTTTCTGTGGCAATCTGTAGCGAATCTTCTAATCTCCTTCAAATAGTTGTGGACCAGTGTTATTCACTCTTTTCATGACACCAATTGCGCGACAAAGGTACAGGTAAAAAACTTGCTAGAATTTTGTTACAGGTCATAAGGTTAGTAATGCAGATGATGCAACCAATGCATTTCCTTTCCAGGAATATAGATGACATTAATCAAATTGACATCTCAAAGTGTGGTAATATGTAATGGAAATAAATGTGTCACACCTCATTTTGGCAATGCAGATTACTTTTTATTCCACTGCTCTTTCAAAGGCAATGCTTGTAAAGACCTAAGAATTCTGACTAATACTTATCTGTCATTCCCTAATAGTATTTATTTAATACAACCAATAGCTGTATAATATGCTGCATTGCACAGTGCTGTCATGCTACACAATGTTTCCCACATCCCATGCACAACAGCACTCAACACACAGTACTCATATTTTAGAACCTCCTAGTATGAAAGCTACTCAGTTAATATTAACAGTAACATACCTGCTTGTTGTAGCATTGTTATAAGCAGTTAAATATAAAGTATTCTTGGTTGTTCTGCTAGTGCTATGAGTAGTTTACTCTGCACTGCAAAATCACTAATGACTTTTGCTCACTGCCATGGAATACCATGATCCAAATCTAGTAATCAAAGTGGTTTATGGAAGTGTACTAAAAGTAGTACACAAAATTCATGAATGCATCTCCACATTGCATTTATGAATAAAAGTAGCAATATCCTTGCCTGTTACTTGATGTTAACATTAATAGATGTATGGCCAGATACAACAAAGGCAACTCAAACAGGGCAGGGTGGGGGATTAGTAAATGTTAAAATGCCAAAATAAAGCTAAAATAAATGTTGACAGTACACATTAAACTCCTTTAGTACACTGCTTCAGAGTGTCACGTCACATGTAAATACTTTTGTACAAAGCTGTTCATCAGTTAGTTTTACTAATAAAACAAGCTCTAGTTCCTTTCTCAAAACCAAATAATCAGTGTCAAAGTGATTTATTCTTCAGCCATGGCTACTCTCTGTTATCAATGTTATGTTAAAAATACCTCCTCTAATTATGAGATTCAGTAAATTTAAAATGTAAAATAAAAATATTTCATAACAGAACTTTGCAAAAATTATTTGATTACTGTAGTATGCTTACTATGCTGTATAGCAGATAAATGATTATGACTTTCTATGACTATGAAGGAGCTGGACATATAATACAAGCATTTTTAAAATATATTTACAATAACAGTTAAAAAATATAAGTGCATCCATAACTTGAGGTTGTCCAGTTTGCATATTTTAAATGCTGGCAAAGTGTAGTCCCCCCCATGATGTAAATGGCATACTCTTTATCTGTGTGCACATTCCTCCTGGTATCAATTTTGCATGTAGTTTAAAGATGCTGAGAGATGGAACATTTTTGTTAAAAAATTTGCAAGGCAGATAAACATGTTAGAACAGTCACCATTATGGAAAATTAGCAGTTAGTGATCTAGTGATGAAGTATCTTTAAGGAGATGAAAGATCTGGGGTAGTTTCCCTAGTCCTAACGTCGTCACTTTTGTTGTAGTTATTCATGGATAGTGTGGCTACGTCTATTATGTAAATAAAGTAAGAGCAGCTTATTTGTAATGACTAAAGCAATGCAAAAGCTTTTGCAAAGAATATCCCACTTATGTGTAATGCTTAAATTTGGTGACATTATGTTTAAACATGTGTGATGTAATACATTCAAATGTGAAAGCTAGGATGAAGTCAGAATTTTTAAGATATTTTGAACAAGCACAGTTTTAAGCAATCCCATTACAAGTCTTGAGAATGAGTTAAGGCAAGTACCATGCAACACAACTATTTCTAACAAGTTTTCAAAACCATAAAGGGGTTGTATACCTTTTTTACAGGGGTGAACTTATAAGGGCACCCTGATTGTCATTGAAGAATGGGAAAGGGGAAGATAGGAAAGATTGAAAACAGGAGACATAACAAAATGAGCACACAGAAGGAACACATCAGGTGGGTTTTGCTGGAAGAGGTGGGAAAGGATTTTTTTTTAATATAACTAGATAGTTTGGGAGAGAGAGCATAGAAGAGAGGATTAGGGAAGGATGGAGGCTATGAAGAGTTGCAAATAGGCACACCCCAGTCCACATGAGCTTAAATGCTTCCACTGCCTGCTGATTGTGCAATGGAAGACCCCGATGTTGAGGGGGTAGAGGATTGTGGTGACTAAATGGTCAGATCAACCCTTGTCCCTGTTAAAGAGGTTCTCTCAGGGGCTTAAGTTGCCTGTCCACTACTAAGTCTTCCACATCCTGTACCATGTCCCACAGCTCAGGCATCTCAGTGTCTGCCAGGCTGTACAAAATCCAGTTGCCTACAGAACCAGAGCCACCACCCTGACCCTTTGAGGGTGTCCAGGGTGTTCAGAGAGTGAACATTCCCTGACCTGGGAGTTACGTGGCTGGGCTACTCCTAGGATCTCTGGACCTGTGAAGAAATAAACATATAAACGTCAGTGGGAGAGAAAGTTAAAAAAAAAAAGAAATGCAAAATAATGGATAATAAGAATAAGAAAAAGAAAGTGAGGGTAGAGAGAGAGAGAGAAAGAGAGAGACACACACACAAAATGGACAGTTGGTGCTACTTCAGTATATCCTTTACTAACAGTGCTTACTTAGCATATGAAAAGCAGGTGTAAGATATGAAATGGTGACAAATTTTCACTCGGGTAAAATTCTGGCAAATGTTTAAGCATCTACAAAGCAGTTTTAAGCTATGAAATAGTAGTGCATTTCACAGTGAGAATATATTAAGCATTATGCTACTAATAAGTATAAAAACAGGTTTATGATAAGATATGGTAAACAATTAAAAATTAAAAAAAAATCTATGGTGAGCTACTGAAGTGGTTTGGGCTTCAATTACTTATTGGCAGGACATTATTTATGCATTTATTTTTCATTAGTAATTACTTCTGAATGATTATTCAATAAAAAAAGAATTATATATAATGATATTGAACTGAATGCTCATATTACTCAGATATCATTTACAAAAGTATGTTTAATGTTTGCATAATCACGGGCAACCTCAGTTAACCTAAGTAGTCTTCATTGTGCCTGACAGCTGTTATAATAGATTTCCTCATCAGCTATAGAAAAGAGAACAAAAGGGGTATGACCAAGATGGTGAGCAGTTAACAGCACTGTTTTTTAGCTCTGCTTCATTTTAACATCTTTGACGTTTTTTATTAAAAAAATAAATACAATGTTTCAAAACTTGATCGATTTATAACTGAACATCTGCTGAAAGCTTTACTACAAAAAGTAACATGTTTGAAACTCTTTTAAATGCTTTTTCCTGTCAAGAAAATTAGAAAGAAATAATTGTCTCAGAATGAGCCACTCTAAGCCCAGTATACAGGACAGTAAAATGAAAAAAGACTTACAGGCTTTACTAAGTAACATCAAAGGGTTTTATGTAAAGACAGATAAATTAGAAAGCAAAAAGTTCAATTTTAAAGAGGAATGTAAAAAAAAAACAAGCTAAAGTGCTGAGTTAATCTCTTAAACAACAATCATCACAAATCTCGTGTACAGAAGAAGCAATGTCTGATTTTGATAGAATGCAAATAACACTGAATTTTTTTCTGAAACAAAACAACTTATTCCCAGAAAAAAATAGAAGAATTAGAGAACAGATCTAGAAGGAATAACATCAGGATTTATGGGATTCCTGAAAAAGAAGGGGGAGACAATATGATTCTATTCCTTAATACCTGGCTGCCTACAACTTTGAACCTGCTTGAAGCTTTTTCCTTTGGCATCGAAAGGGGACATAGAGCACTTTCCAACTCATCTTAAAAAAAAAAACAAAAAAAAAAACACCTTTACCAAGGTCAGTGATCGTAAGAATTTTCTCAAGTCAAGATAAGAATTTAGTCTTAAAAAGTTGCATGGACTAAGTATCTAGTTAAAATTAAAGAAAATACTATAAGATTTAACAGTGATTAAACAACATTGAAGCAAAAATCTTGTTTCCACCAAAAAATAAGGATTCACCTTCCAGAAGGAAAGACGATATTTAACACTTTGGAAGATGCAACAGACTTTATACAGAAAAAATAAAATCCTGGAATAAACAGAAGAAATGGACTGGAATCTATCAACTTCTTTGAAGAGAAACTCAACAAGAGATGGCTGGTTAATAAAAGACAAAAGCATTAAAACTGAAAGAGAAATGAAAATCAATGTATTTTATGGCTATAAATTCTTATTAATTTAAAGAAGTGTTTGAATACTTAGGAGCAGGTGCTGAATATTACTTTTTACAAGGTAAATCATTTTATTTCTTTCTTTCCCTACTTCAAATGGTTACTAGTTCCCTTTTTTAAATGTTAGAGTTTGATCCTTTTAGCTATATATGAAATTAAAGCCACTTTTCTTTTTTAAAGTTAATCATTATTATGATGAAACTTATCTTAGGTGGCACACTTTCTGATATCTTGGCATAATTGAGTAATATGCTATTAAATATAATACAAGATACAACAAATGACACTAAAGAGGCATGTATGTTAAGTTACATTCTGGGTTCTTAAAGTGGTCCAGTAGTGTGCTGCTAATAGTATACTTGGCATGCAATAGAACCCAGGTAAGACATGCTATGTTATAAACAAAGTATAAAAAATATAGCTTTTTACATATATTAAAGTTATTATTGGAATGATATCATGTAATTAGAGTAACATTCACACTTTTACAAGTTAAACCTGGATCACACACAACTGTCATTATTTTAATGCAAACGTATATGCTATGTCTCCTTTAAAAATGACATGCTTTATATTAAACATCTCATACAAATACTTGCTTACTGAATCATTAAAGGTTATTTCTTTAAATACAATAGCATTTTAGTGGTTAAAATACTTCAAAATGTTTTTGTTGTTTTAATAGAGGTTTGTAAGGGTTTGAGGGATTGATATGTAATGTAGAGGTGCCTTGGACTCACTTGTGAGCTTTTTTATGTGAATTGTAACTGATGAACTGTTCATGTTCAAGCCCTTACCATTAAAACCATCTTGAAACAAGTTAGAATCATGGGCACTTTTGTGATGTTGTGGGAGTTCGGAAAATTGTAAGAACTGCCCAGGTTACTTCTTCCTGTCTAAAACTTAAAATTTATTAGAACAAGTTTTGCGCTTTCATTCTGTACATCACATAGAATTTCCTCAGTTCTGAGGAAGTTCTATGTGATGTTCTGAAGATGTTATATGTGATGTATAGAACGAAAGAGTTAAACTTGTTCTAATACATTTTGAGTTTGGAATCCTGTAGCCTCCTTCTTGGTACTACAGAATTTATCAGTTTTTGTTTTTGGGTTATATCATTAGGTCATTTTTATATTTGCTACAAAAGTTTTGTCCATAGCTGAAGATTTCGTATTGTTGTATATAAAGTATATAATAAGTTCTGCACATAAATCTGATTTCATTATACCTGTGGTTTACTCTCTTATGTAAATGTCTGATTTTAAATGCATATCTGTTAATATTAATGGGCTGAATAATACAGTAAAGAGCTTGCAGCTGCATAAAGCTCAAATAGTATTTCTACAGGAAACACATTTACTTAATAAAGATGTAAATAAACTTCTTTAAAGAGTTATTTGGTTTTAGCAGGTTCTGGATTTCAAGCTAAAAGAAGAGGCACCCTAATTTTATTGAAAAACTCACCAGTAAAGCCTAAAGTAAAAATACCTGCATTGATAAAAAATTGTATGTTAAGCATTGTTATAACTGAGTGGAACAGAAAACTATATGCATTGGTAAACTCTTATTGGATTCCATGGGTTAGTGCAAAAGATGAAAAAATTACTTGGACTATAGCCTATTACATGAAAGCTGAAGTCATAAAGGCTGGTGAGTTTATATTGTATTTTATCAGGCAAAGATTCTACTGCAGACAGAAAGCTAAGAATCACAACTTCAATCAAACACTTAACAATGTTTGTAAATCTAATGAATTTAAAGGATATATATGAGATAAGGTAAACAAAAACATTTACCTAACCTATGCATGGACAATTTCCCACAGTTTCTCCAGCCAGCTTGGTCAACATGGCCATCCTGAGACAATATAGTAACTGCCTCATGTTCACCAGCAACCCTCTACTCCTGCTCTACATAAACTCAACATATGAGAGCTGCCACTATAGTAAGAAACTTGTCTCCATGCTCTCTCGTGTACTAGTCAATACATATGACAATGAGTGGGTTGTGAGCATACACACCTCACCTCCTACTTCACCCAAACCCACATTACACACGCCTACATGTGCAGAGTCCTCATCAGAAACATACCTAAACACCAGAGGCCTCCCAAACAACAACACAAGCATGCTACACATAATACTACCTCTGCAGAACACAATACATATAATATCTTATTTGCCAGTGTCTTACCTGCCAAGCCCTTATAGCAAAACACAGAACCAAATATACTAGTCATAGGTGATTTCATCATGAGACACACACATGTCCCTTTCACCAGGCTGGATAAGGAAAAGGTTACAGTCAGCTGTCTGTCAGGTGCAATGATCCACTGCTTCACACATGCACTCATGTCTCTCAACAGCAGATGCTGTTATGACTCTGTCATAGTCCATGTTGGTGTGAATGACTTGAGATGCACGTCTCTATACTATATGAAGAGAGACATGACTGAGCTCTCTGACTATTTGTCTCAGGCAGGTATGTCCCTACCCTTAATTAGAAATTTACCTTCACCTCTGATAATTCCTCATTACAAACAGAAAATGATTGACTTCAATAATTGTCTTAGTCTCTGGTGTCATTCTAAGGGGATCTACAATCTGTCAGCCTGGGATGACATGATTGACAGACCTCGATGCTTTGCCAGAGATAGTCTTCTTCTGTCACCCCTGGGATTTCAGCTACTGACTAAGGTCCTTGCCACCCCCACAATACCATTTTAGGCAGTGTTTCAAGGACATATTTCTTGACAAAAAAATTCCATCTGAAAACATCAAGGTTATGCTTCCCAATGTTAGGGGTTTTAACATGAAACTGCACTCACTGGAAGCAGTTTCATGTTAAAACTTCTTGGAAGATGCAGTCATTTGTACAGTCATGGAGACCTAGTTCAAGGCTGTGGACAGCATCCCAGCCATACACGGTTACACCTCCTTCCACAAGTTCAGACCACAAACTGAAAGCGTGAAAATGAAAGCATGCAGTGTTTCGATATTCATTAAAGATAAATACACCTCCAGATTGGTTAAACAATATGATTCCCTGGAGGCACTTCAACTGCAATTAACTGTTGTTAGGACACCTGCTCAAGTCATTGCCAGCTACAGGAGTCAGGACGCCCTCCATGAATCAGGACACCCAGTCTTCCTATTTGGATCTACTTGAGTCTATCAAGATACATCTAGGCACCATGGTTTTCTGTGACATTAACTACTCATCCATTGACTGGGTAAAATACTTGTGCTTAAACTCACTTACCCAAAACCTTGACTTCATTAATTCCAATACCCTGGTCCAGCTGGTTGACACCCCCATAAGGGGTGCTAATATCCTAGATCTTGTGCCTACCAATATACTCTCACTGTGAGGACTTCCCTGGTGAGATCCATTCACAAATCAATCTCGTTTGAAGTAACTATCATGCCTGACAGCAGCAACTAAACTAATAAACATCTCCAAAGCAGATTATAACCTTTTATGGAATGGTATAAATAGCTTCACTACACCTCCCTCTCAGATACAACAGGCAACTATACCAAGTTCTACACCAATGCTTTATACAAACACCTGTATAACTGCATTGACTTGGGTCTACCTGATAGGACCAAAGCAAGCTCCTCAAGGAAGAGCAAACCTGCTTGGTGGACAACTGCCATTAACAGGCTTTGCAATAAGAGGAAGAAATTGCTGTCTAAGAGTAAGAGGGAGCAGGCCATAAACTGGAAACACTCCTTCCTCAGCTTAAACAAACAAATAAGACTTCTTGTGAAATCCTCCAAAGCAAACAACAAATTGAAATTAGCTTGCTCAACTAAGAACAACCATAAGGCTTTCTTTAGTTACATCCATAACTTAAAAGAAAAGGCCCAGATTTTTGCCAAACTGGTAGTTAATGATACCAGATATACTGAACCTGTGGACATAGCTAACCTGTTAGCCAACAGGGTCTGTGAAAACTTCACTCCCCTGTTCCCACCACGCGTACCCCATGACATCCCTATCACCTGTCCCCTACCTTGTATCTCTAACAAGCAGGTCATAAATGCCCTCACTAAGGCCATAAACACAATATCTATGGGACTTGATAAGATCCCAGGCTGTGTCCTACGTGGGCTCCAAAAAGAATTAGCAACACCATTGGGTACTCTTTTCAATCATAGTCTAAGCACTGGCTTTGTCTCAGCTAATGAAAAATGGCCACCTTTATTCTCTTGCACATAGGTAGTGCTTCCACTGACCCCAGGAACTATAGACCTATTAGCCCGACTAGCCTTATCTGCAAGGCCATGGAGTGAGTCATTATGGACCTTATCAACAAAGATATAGGTAATCTCCAAACACTTGATCCTACTCAGTTTGGAATTGTCAAAGGGAGATTTTGCCTGTTAACCCTGATGGACTTCTTCAAGACAGTCACCAAGGCCCTGGACGAAGGGAAATATATGCATACAGCCTACCTAGACTTAGCCAAGGCTTTTGACATTATTCTCCACTCAAGCATCATTGAGAAACTCACCCAGCTAGGTATCGACCCTTATATCGTTAGATGGATTGCTAAGTGACTCAGTTATAGAGCCCATATAATCAAAATAGGGGAATCCACCACCAACAGCAGACCTGTAACCAATGGTGTTCCATGGAGATCAGTCCTGGGATCTCTACTTCTTGCAATCTATTTCCCTGAAGTACAAGCAAAAACTAAAGGTCTGTGGCTGACAAAGTTTGCTGATAACTGCAAACTGAGAGTGATCACAGAATCTCCAAATGATGTCAACATCTTACAGGAGGGTCTTACACAAACAAATGATTGGTGGCAAAGTTATTTCCTTAAACTCAATGCAAAAAATGTATTATCATCCCTTTCAGTAAAAGCAATGCTGCTACTAACTACCACATCAAAAGCAGCACCCTAAGTACTTACTCAGTGGTGAGAGCCCTGGGCACACAGGTTGACAGCAATCTTACTATTGATCACTATGTCTCCATAGTGGTACGAAGGGCATTCTATATTGCTCATCTCATACGTAAAGGCATTACCTCCAGAAAAAAAGAAGTTATAACATCCTTGTACTCTTCCCTTATCAGGTCAATAATTGAGTACAACACCACTTTTGGTATGTACCTTTCCAAGCACCTGCAACAATTGGAGAGACTACAGAAGTTTCTCACAAGGAAAACTCAAGGTCTTCAGCATCTTTCCTATGTGGATTGTCTTAAATCACTGTCACTTTATTCTGTTTCATACAGACTACTCAGAGGTGAGCTCTGCCTTGCATATAAGGCAATCTCTGACCCATCTTTTTTGGAATGATGCATATCTGCAAGTCAAATGGTATACTGGTTACTCACTCTGAAGACCTTAACCTGGTATGTGACATTAATAAAACCTGCTGGAAGGACAGTTTTGTCTCCCAGAGGTTGCCACTCCTTTGGAACTGACTCCCACTTCATCCTAAACAGAGAACTTCATTGACCCTCTTCAAATGCAGTCTGGACGATGGGATGGATAACTGTAAATTTACTCCAGGGTTCCACCTGTGTCCATCTTAGATGGCAAAATAGGCGCTGATCGTGGAAATAAGGGTAGAACTTGACTAGACTTGTAAGGGCCCTAAGGGCATTAGCCTAGTAACTTCCTATGATAATATTAGAAGTGTACATTATTAAAATAAGAGGATTCAAGGATTGGTGTGTTACAGTGATCAACAATTTCCTAGAAATGAACATGAATGGTGAAGTATCTGACACTGTCCTGTGGGTTTCACTAAAGGCTTACTTAAATGGAAGAGTTACAAGTTGGTGTATTAGTAAAACAAGAGAATGGGACAAAGAATTGAATACACTACAGGCCAAATTAGATAGACTAAAGTTAAATCCAAAACCAAATGACATTATCAGGTCAGCCTGAACTGAAAAAAACTTAAATATAAAATATGTTGAAATTCTAAATCATAAAGTTTCAGTAAACCTGGAAAGTTGCATAAAGTTGATCTTAGACCAAAGAAAATGAATAAACTAAATCATATCAAAGAAATTATAATACTAATAAATAATAAAAAAATAAAGAAGAGCAGATATTAAAGATATTGTTTGGGGCTTTAAAATATTTATGAAATTATAAATAATAATACAAATAACACATATAATGATGCTATAGATTAAACGTTTCAAAGAAAAAATATAAGTAATAAAATAACAAGTGAACAAATAAAAAATGATGGACCATTCACTTTAACAGAGATAAAAGATAAAAAAAAGTTAAAACATAATAAGGTGCTGGGCTTAGGTGGTCTTATACCAGAACTATATAACGCACTACTGAATGATGCAGTTAAAGTATTAGATAAGGTCTATAAAGAAATAAAAAACAACTGCAGAAGTATTCCAATCATAAGGATCCTACAAAGTGCTCATCATACAGACCTATTTCACTTTTAAATGTAGACTATATGATGTTCATGTATATTTTAGGAAATAAAATTAATCTACTTATACCTAAATTAATTAACAAAGATCAAACTGGGTTTATTTTAAATAGACAACTACAGGGTGATATTATAAGAATACATACATTATAGATTATGCAAATAAAATAAAAATAACTTTCTATCATTAGTCTTGATTTAGATAAGACGTTTGACTCAGTTGATTGTCCTTTTTATAAAAGCTAATGTGCATAATGCCTCACCTGAGCTAATTGCATCAATGTATAAGTTATATAATAACTCATGTGTTTATGTTAAAATAGGTCATTTTCTTTCTAATTCATTTAAATTACAAAAAGGCACAAAATAAGGTTGTCCATTAGCACCTTTACTTTTTACATTAGCTATGGACTCCTTTGCTAATAGTATTAGATCTAATAAGAACATTACTGGTATCACAATAAAAGAAGATTTTGAACTAAAGATTCAACTCATTGCTGATGATATTTTACTAACAATAGGAAATATAGCGAATTCATTAGAGCATATAATTATTTCTATGAGTCAGGCTGAAGAAATCTCTTACTTAAGATTTAATTATAATAAAAAGTACATTATTAATTAAGAAAAAATGTGTACAAAAATATTCTAATTTCAACAGGAATAGCAATCAAATGAAATATATTGGTATGCCCATTCTGGCAAACAGTAAATAAATGTGACAAACTTTCAACAGATTGTTGATAAAATTTTAAGTTTAGTCACAAATTGGAACAAAATTTTCTTTGCCATTGAAGAACAATTGATGCTTATTAAGATGGCAATTAATATTGTTTGTCTTACAATCTTTAGTACTATCTCCACCAAAGAATTGATTCAGAAAATAAATAATGTTCTACTTTTTTTTTGTATCCTAAAAACCAAAGCTTCCTTTGATTGGGATTGAAAAGGTTAGGATAATGGTGGAGTAGGATTCCATGATATTCAATTGCATGCTGCTTCAACAATTGCAAATGTTATAGCATTGTGAATAAATTCATATTATAATTCAAAATAGAAACAAATCATCAGAAAATAGTGTTAGTAAATAATAAATGTATCACAACCAGTCATAAAAAAAAATCCATTATATTTTTATCCGGTTATTAAAAGATTTTTGTGCAAATTTAACTACATCATCTTCTCAAATTCCCTATTCAAATAGCATAATTTTCTCTTTCCAAACTGTATTAAACCAATTCTTAAATTGTACTGATATGTATATATATATATATATATATATATATATATATATATATATATATATAGTTTCACTTCAGAATCTCAAATTCCTGAAAAGGTCGAGACCATATGATCGAGTTTTCAGAAACTCAAAAGTCTGAACTGAAATAAAAAAAAATATAAAGACATCATTTCTGCAGGGGGTCAAGCCCCCCCCCTGCACTGTCTCTACTTAAATATACCATCTCTGTGATAGCACTATAGACAGGAAATGTGAAATCTCACATTCTGCACTTCTGCATACAGCACAGAATGGGAGATTTCTCTTTTCCCCACTGTAGCATGATCTCAAAGTTGGTATATTTAAGTAGGGGTGTGGGGGGTGCAGGGGGGCACAGCTCCCCTGCAGAAATTATGTCTTTGGATATTTTTTTATTTCATTTCATACTTTCAAGTTTCTGAAAACTCAGTCATATAGTCTCGACCATATGTAATTTGAGTTTTCAGTAATTCAAGATTCTGAAGTAAAACTATATATATATATATATATATATATATATATATATATATATATATATATATATATATATATATATATATATATATATATATATATATATATATACACATACATACAAACAAATGTTTCAAGCACGGGCATTAAAGCCATTCTAGCTTGCCAATATGCCAAAATATTTGCTCCCATAATAAATGTCCAGACTGTTTTTAAAAATATCTAAACTAGTACTTGCTTTAATGTAATGTGGTAGCCTGTTCCAAGCATCAGCTACTCTGTCAGAGAACCAGTTAGTACGCTTCTCATTCCTATAGAATCTTCTACATAGGTTATCTGATGATTCTCTAGTACTTTTTGATAACCCCAAACATTCCCAGAGGTAGTTGTCCCTAAATGCCCTATATACCTGAATAAGACCTCCTATTAAATATCTATAAGAGACACTGTACAAGCTCAGATATTTTAGTCTTTCATAATAACTTAGATTTTCATATCCATGGATGCTCTTAGTATATTTCCACTGTACTCTTTCCAGTTTATTCATGCTTGTTTTCCTATAGGGTTTCCATATTGTTATTCCATACTCATGTTTGAGTCTAATGTAACTAACAAACAGTTACTTCATTATGTTTCATTTCCTAGACTTTATAAATATTTTTATACAACCTATAGTTCTATAACTATCATTAGCCAATTGGTTGATATGATTAGAAAAACTCATAGCTGAATTTACCCATATACCCAGGTCCTTAAATGAATCTACAGTTTCAATCACTGTGTGCTGTATTAAATATTCTCCTTTCAGTTTATGTCTCCCAAATCTCATATACTTAGTTTTTGATGTATTTATCAACATATTATTCTCCTGTTCCCAAATGGTCAATATAGTCAAATTATTTTGTAGACATGCCTTATCTGTAACATTTGTAATCAGTTTACCCAATTTCAGGTTGTCAGCATATAGACTGTAGAACACCTCAGATGAAAAAGTAAGGTCTGAAAGATACAATCTAAACAAGTAAGGGCCTAGTACAGAGCCCTGTGGGACACATTGACTGTAACTAAGGATTTCACCTGTCCAGTTGGTGTGTGATACTTGTCATGTCCTATTTGTAAGCCATGCAGCTATCCATCTTATCAACAGTACATCAATACCTAGTTGTACTAATTTATTGATCAGTGTTTTGTGCATGACCCTGTCAAATGCTGAAGTTAAATCTATATAAATCACATCACAGCACAATTTTTCATTCATAGCTGTTATTATATTGTTATAGAACATCATGTTACAGGTAGTAATAGATCTATTTTCAACATATGCATGCTGATATATGGTTTCAAGTCCCAACCTATCCAGTTCTGACAATAACGTATCCAGTATTACCTTCTGCATTATTTTTCCACAACATGAAAGTAAACTTAAGGGTCTATATGATTATGGGTTTGTCCTACTCCCCTTTCCCTTAAAGACAGGTTTAATAAGTGCATGTCTCTAATCCTGAGGAATCTCCCCAAATTTATATGACCTAGTGAATAATAGATGTAATGGCAGTGTAAGTTCTTGCTTAAGTGTTTTCAGGTCATTGTTATTTATTCTGTCTCCTCCCTCCACTTTGTTTGGATCCAGTTTGCACAGTTCTTTTTTAATATATTCTAATTTGATTCCAGTATCTGGGGTTACCTGAATGTCACTAGGACAAATTACCACCCCTTTTGTGGAGCCAAACTGTTTTGCATAAGATTTTGTAAATGTATCTATAGTCTGTTGTGTCTGAGAATAAATTTTAGAATCTGCACAGAGTTTATCAGTTTGTGTATCTTTACTCCTTCCACATCTTATGCATCTATAAAAAGGTTTCCTATTATGCTCAATATCTTTATATACATTTTCTTCAAATTTTTCTTCATCTTGTCTAACACTATGCTTAATCTGTTTGTCCAGCTCATTTATTTCAGTTTCCAAAATTGTAGTTCGATCTCTCTTCCATTTCTTATATTTTTTATCCCTCACCTTAATTAGGTATCTTGTTCTTATGGAAATATACCCCCCTGATGTTGCATACCTAGGGCCTGATGTTAAACATTTTTTTTGACTTTTTGCACTCAAACAATTTCTCTTTCAAAACTTTCCACATTCCATCTGCAGTTTTTCCGCTGAACACCTCACTCCAGTTAGTTTTATATACTATTTTGCTTCCCTATAATCTGTAATTAACCTTCTTTGCATTGGCTTAGATTTCAGTATGGCAGAATTATCTAGCAACAAATTAACCTTTATGACCCCATGATCACTGCACATCAATGGTGGTAAAACTTGACTTGAAGTTACAGTAATTTCTTTGGGAACACAAGCAATATCCTAGTATATTCCATCCCCTGGTAGGATTTTTTACAATCTGAAGCATTTGTTGTTCCTGAATATACTCTGTGAATAATTTATTTACTAACATTGTTGAATCAATATTATTCCAGTCTGCTTCTGGTAAATTTAAGTCCCCAGCTAATATTATTCTTCCCTCCTCTGTTTCATGTAAGAAATGTATTAATCCCTCTAGGTCATCTGCATTTGACTTTGGTGGTCTGTACACTCCAACAATTGTTATATGTTCAGGGTTGTCTTTATTGTCACAGTTACACAGTCTATAGTATTGGTGTTATCATTGAACATGTAATAATCACAAGTCTCATAGCTATCTTTAATCCCTATCATAACACCTCCACCTGATTTTTGTTAGAATGTATGTTACAGTAAAAACATTTATACCCTGACAGAACTGGTTTCCAGTCATTGTTCTTTAACCATGTTTCACAAACTATAACAACATCAATCTTGTGGGAACATAGCAAATTTTCGAATTAAAAAAACGTTATTATTAATGCTCTTAGCATTAACAAGCATCAGAGATGCATCAAATGTTGCTATCTGTGAACTGATACATTTTTGACCTGGCAAAAATCCTGGCTAGTGTTTGTCAAATATTGCAAAATATCTGCTGCAAAAATTCTCTTCCCTGATCTAGACAAATGCACACAATCCTGTCTAAACACATGTATGCCCAAAAGAAGCCTTGGATGCTCTACACATTTCCATTTTTTAAAACAGGACATTTTTTCTATGTAGGTGTTTATCCAAAAAATCTTTTCATTCACAGTGACCTGACTATCCTTTCTATAGGTGATGTGTGAAAAATATGTCCTAACATCAGTGCAAGCTATACTATCTAGGAAGGCTGTCAGTTCCTGACTAACAGTCAGAAAATCTTTGTTGGTGACATCATTTGTACCAACATGAATAAAAACAGATCCAGACTTCCTTACATTAAGGCATTCCAAGGCTTGTTTCACATCTTCTATTTTTGCTCCTGGTAGGCATAGCACTACTCAATGTTCATTATCATCTCTGCAAATATAAGTGTCATTTCAGCTAATAACTGAATCTCCAATTACAAGAATATCTTTGCTGACCGTCTCTGAGGAATCTTCAGCTTCTAATACAGTCATTTCTGCTCTATCAATTGTTATGAAGGATAGATCTTCATGACTATTAGTCTTATTAATTCCACTGTCTGCATTGCGTATTAAATTCTCATCTAGCTGGCATTGTAAATCCACAGCTTGAGCCATGTAGTCAACATCTGTCTTTCTCTTCTTTTTTCTTACAGTAATGTTCTTCAATCCTTCCATGTTCAGTTTTGATTTCTTCCTTTTCACCCACCCCTTGCCTCTTTTTTCTACCTTTTCCATTGGAAAGGTGATGCCTTTTTCTATAGACGGAGGGTTTTCTGATAGACAGATATCTTTCTTCCCTGTCACCAGTTTGTTACATAACAAAGCAGAATCCTTTTTATTACATATTGTCTTTCCTTTACAGTCATTAGTCAGTTTCTTTTTCTTCCTTGTTATTTGTTGAGAACTTCTTCCTTTCTTTCTTTTTTTGTTTCCTTCTAAACAAACTGGATCCTCAGATTGCTGAGTACTTGCATCAGCAATTCCATAATTCTCAGGGGCCTCATCATGTTTCATAGGAGTTGAATGTTCTTTGCAGAAAATAGATGCATCATTTCCTAAATCTGTTCTATTTGTTCTATGCCTAGCATTATTTAGTTCATCAGTCCAGTCATTAATATTTGAAACAACAGTTCTCCAAGCCATGCCAATTGCACATATGCAATCATCCTCATTAAGTCGAGATTTGCTTCTAACAATGGTAAGCAAACCATCCAACTTTTGACACGAGGAACAAAGATCACCAGTGTTATCAGCTGTTACCTTTAAATATTCATAGCATTTATTACACTATACAATATACTTGTGCATTAGCAAATCGTTAATTGCATACTCATTTAAGGAATCCATATTCAGCTTTAATTGAATAAAATATTGCAAAGGAAAAAAAAATTACACAAAGTCAGTAGCAAAGAATTCAAAGGAACTTAAATCAACCTCTATGACAAAAATTATACCAGCAATATCTAACTAAATAAAATACAGTAAAGTTGTTCTGACCATACAAGTTCTACCAGCCAGGCAGAAGTTGTAATTTCTTTACTATAGCTTGCAGTCACACCTCCTTTTAACAGTAAAAATAAATAAAACTTCTCTTACCAGTCAACTCCACAACAAATCCAAAACCAAGACAGGATTGTTTTGATATGCTCAGAATTTATATATGTATATATACTGTTAAAAATTTAAGGTCCAAATGCAATCAAGATTCTGAGAACCAGTAAATTTTACAAATATTTAGAGACTTTGTGAATACATAGATTAATAGGATATTTAATGGAGATAAGAAAGTGTTCCCAAAATTATTGTAACTCCTAATAAATATCAATGACAATGCAATGAAAACTAAATCATATTTGTCACAAATTTATAAAATTCTTAAGCACCTTATAAATATCAATGACAATGCAATGAAAACTAAATCATATTTGCCACAAACTTCTTAAGTTAGAGTTCACATATTTAGGCAATTCCTATTGTAACTGTTTCTCAAAAATTAGTAATGAAGACTTCTCTGAAGAATACAAGAAAATACTATTAACATTTACTGATAAATCTACATCTTCATTATATTGAAAAATCTTTACTTGGAAATGCTGACACAGAGCTTTTGTCACTCCTAACAAAATAACAATTATGTATAAATCAAATTGAATTAAATTCTGGACTTGAGATTCTGAAATAATAGCTGATGAGACACATATGGTATACAAATGTGAAGTCATCTCCACTTTTTGGAAAGAAATTAATAACTCCATTCAAGATTTATGGTCAGATAGATATAATATTTCTATGTCTTTAGTTTTATTAAATGCTCTGATTCCTAAGATAATTCCAAAAACTCAGGTGCCTCTTCTTTGGTCTATTCTTGCTATAGCAAGAAAAGTAATTAGTAAAAATTGGAAAAGTAAAGTTACCCCCTGTAGTGTTGAATTTATTAGTATGGCAAAAATTGTTTGCAGTAGTGGATTGCATACTACACAGATGAGAACTTCTAATAATATACATTCATATAAATCTTCACTTAAAAACTTGCATGAAAAATATTAATTGTTACTGATATGTAAAACTTTGATGTATTGATCAGCTGTGAATCTATGTCAATAGTTATCTGTTTGTTTTAAAAGTGATTTGTTTATTTGTTGTTTTAAAACCAAATATAAAGAATTAAAAAATGAAAGAAAACAAAAAGGGGGAATTTTTGTTTACCCATTATATATATGGCTACATACTTTTGTGCTATGCTTTGATTTATTAATCAGCACAATATGCTTTTACATATTATACAATTCCTCATGATTGTGTATTCTATGATATTTGATTCCTTTAATATTGAAAATCTCATTCCTGACTTTGTTTACTTCAAGTACAAATAAAAAGAGTCATGACTTCCACCTCTTTGTAAGTTTATTTTAAGTTTCAGTTTGTCTATTATTGGTATGGTTATGTCTTTTATACTTAACATTGATTTAAGTTTTTATACTGTAACTACCTCTTTGCAATTATGTCTTGCAATGCTTACCTGTTTTTTCCTGAGCAGCAAGTAAAGTGGTCTTAAGAAAGACACCGCCTAAATTATGAAATCAAATGTCTGAACTCTGTAGCACACAGTAACTTCTATGCTGATTACTCATATGTTAATTTAACATCCCCCCCGACTCTAACTAGGGTGTGATGACAAACCCTGGTGAGCTATTCTGTATGTGCAGCAGTCATTTTGGAAGTAATGAATGTCTTGCAAAAGTATTACATAAAAAAATTATGTGAGGCATATACAAACCCATATATTTAAAAATGTTCCTATTGTCTTACAAATAATTCTTTAACTAATAATTGCAATATCTTATACTATTATTGCAGTATATTTTAAGTATGTACTTATGTGCAAAAATAAAGGTGTCTGTGTGTGTGTGTCTGGTCTATATATATATATATATATACCTGTATCTATCGGGTCTATATTAGATAATGGAATGCTTAAAAAAGTGAACAGAGATTAATCGACCCTATGTAAGCAAAAGCTTACAATGTCAAAGTGTCAGAACAGTGATTTTTTTCCAAGGGAAAAAAATCACTGCTCCAACAAAAAAAGAAAAAAATAAAACAATTTTAAACATTACATGAAGTGGGAGGCTTCACTCCCCCCCCCTGATGTGGTGGGGCTTCACCCCTACAACCCCCTACTTAAATATACCAACTCTGAGACCACACTACAGTGCCAAAAATGGAAACGTACTGAAGCAGCCAAGCTTAACAGCCAATTCGATATTTTGCCTTTTCAGCCTTTTAAGTTCGACCAAGACGCATTTAAAGAATGCGTCTTCAGTCTTCTAATATAGAACCTATCTATCTCTATCTCTGTACATATATATATATATATATATATATATATATATATATATATATATATATATATATAGATATAGATATATATATATACATATATATATATATATATATATATATATATAGAGATATAGATAGATATAGATACAGATATAGATATAATTATGTGTGTGTGTGTGTGTGTGTATTTGCGTGTGTGTGCATGTGTGTGTGTGTGTGTGTGTGTGTGTGTGTGTGTGTGTGTGTGTGTGTGTGTGTGTGTGTGCATTTTATATACAGATAGTGGATCTGATTATTTATAAACTGCAGAGTTTAACTTGTATTTTATCTGAAGAAATTATTTTAAAATTGTGGAATGAAAGCGCTTATTCTTATAAAATATCATGACATTTTATGGTGACTGCATCTTTCTTTTTTATTACTACATTCACAAGACAGTCTGAGGACAATGGCACATAGTATACAAGTTTAATGCAGGACTACACACCACATAACAGTTATATAAATTTGCAGGAAGTGACATTGAATCATAATGTCAAGTAGATGGGGAAATTTCATTGCAGGTTATACAGGGAGAGAACCCATGCACATCTACACCAGTGCCTCAGGAACACCTCTGGTTAAGATGAGACTTTATCAGAGATAGCAATGTCCTCTGTATCACCTGTGCAAAGGGGTACCAGGTGTTGGCACATGTCACAGCTACCTCCAGAAACACTGAAAAGGATTTACTGGCTGCCCACTAGTAAATGTACTGTAACATTGGTCAGGCTCAGTCCATTGCCACAGAAAGTCAAGTAGAGATGGTCTGAATACTACAGGGCATAAATGAGGATTTTCAGCACTACATGGAAATGGCAGTGAGTAGGTATAATCCCATGGTTACACTCATGCCCAGTGTTGTGGCACACTTAGCAGCTCTTTCTGCCTCCATTTCAGAGTCAAGTTGGAGTCAGCTGTGGACTAGAGAGACAAATGGATATTGTCCAGACACATGGAGATATATCACATTTCACTACAAGTGCTTCACAGGAAAGTTCTGGAAATAGTGTGTCTGTGGGGGGGGGGGGGGGGGGGCATTGCACAAAAGAATTCATGCAGGTCACATCAGTGTTGATCTACATGTAGCAGAACCTCTTATTTCAGGTCTCAATCTTGCAGTACTTTGCAGTACTTTGTAGTAGATCATATAATTGAAGCAAGTCAGCACCAAGCTCACATGATTACACTTCCTCACGGGCTTCATTATCTACCTGATCTTCAAGGGACGTTGCATATGACACATCTGTCCTTAACTGACTGTAAGCTACAGTTAGCACTGCAAGTAATGAAAACATGACATGTCTCATTTTAGCATGTGTTTCAGTATGCTAATATCACCATTTAAGGTCAAAGTGAATGTAAGGGAAAAAACTAATATATTTATAACTGCAATATGGTGGAGGGTAGGAAGTTGTCAATGTACAATGTAGTTTCAAAACTAAGCAATTTTTCATCAGTATGTATTTCAGCTGACCAATGGTATTACTTGCACTGCAAGAAAATAATCAAATGTGTAAAGAGAGGAAGAGGGGTAAGTCCAGAGTGCAATGTTTCACACAGTTAACGGCTCATTCAGTATTGTGAGTGTCAGTTTAATAATGCAAATGCTGACATTTACACAAATGAAATTAGAAACCAAAAAAATTAAATCACAAAAAAGAGAGTAGGGAGAGGCAGAATGAAATATACACTATTGACAGCTTAACACACAGTGGAAAAAATGATTACATGAGGTCATCCTGACCTCAACAATAACAATGCTGCCACTTCACAAAGCACTTTGCAAATGATGATTCCTACCAACTCTGGTGATACAGGGGCTGGTGTCGATGACAGGATGACTTAATCTGAGGTGCAGAACTATGTATAAAAATCTAGATCTTATGTATCAATACTGAAAGTATAAAAGAAGCATATGTCAGAAAACAAAGAAATGTCATACAGGAATCAGTGAACAGTTATGCATAACACTTATAAACAGTAAGTATATGTATATACGTACACACACTCTGAGTAACTCTACTGTGCAAAATTAAAAAAAAAAAAAACATGCCCCACACAGCATTGCCAAACATGCTATTGCATGCATCAATTATACTGTTTTTTTTAATGAAGGAAACTCTAACTGAATGCCATGGTCTATATTTGTGGATTAGATGGCACCTCTTTACTTGTGCAGCCATATACCCTTCAGGATCCTACCACATGGTGTTCATTCCTACTGCTGCTGCCTGGCCACAAACACTAGCATCATCCATGATAGGATCTGTACTGGGAGTTGCAGTGACATCAAGAGACAGTTCACCACTAGGTTGGTGCATGATCATGTTGTGCAGATTGCAACATGAGATAAACATCATTCATCCAGTAACAGGGTCAATCTGAATGTTACCCCTCAGACTATCCTTGCAACAGAAATGGGTTTCGGTGAGCCAAACAGTCTCTCTCTCTCTTTGAAAACCCATGTCTGTGACAGGACAGTATAACATCTTTCTTGTGTAGCTGCCATTAGATTCCTCAGAGGATTAATAAGATAGCCTGCGTTACCTAGAAAGCACAAGAAGGAGGAAGTGAGGTGTAGTAATAAGGAATGCATTTTACTAATAATAGAATTAGATGATGTAAATTAAACATTCCACTCAGCAACAAGGTGACCATGGGGCATCTGACCATAAAGGAAGAGGTGGTAGGGTGGGCTTGTGTTTCACATATGGGAATCATGGACACTGACAGGATACTAGGCCAACATGTTGATGATGCACTGCCATGAATCACACACTACCTGGCAGTTAATGGACAGACAGCCCTTACTATTACAGCACTGCCCCTCCAGGATCACATGGATATCTGTTGCCAACATGGGTGCAATCTGTTGCACCAAGCACAACAGGGAAATGTACCATCCCATAAAAGATTTACATGATTCAGGCATGGTTCTAAGGTGACACAGAGATTCTGATGTATTGCAACCCACATGCCAGGAGTATATGGAGGAACAGCTGAATTATCCTTGAGACAGAAGCCTGAGCAATACCTAATGTGTCCCCCGTTTGTCTCTGGAAGTTTCTAGTGGCAAGTATAGTGAGGGTTATACATACTTTAGTGTCCACAGATGTAAGAATGCCACACGTCCCTCTGTCCTCATTTATGGGACACATGTCTTATATAAAACTCTTAAAATGTCCCTGTCTACTCTAAACTTGTCAAAAATTTCCTGATTATCAAAATTATGAGTTATTCTTTGTGTATATCTTTGCCTTCTGGGCCAGTGAGTGCCATGGAACACAAGTTGTTTTGGCTGAGCCAAAATGAGCAGCTTCAACTGGGAAATAGCTAGGCTGGCAGCAATGCGCATCTTTGCCAAATGAGAAGTAGATAGAAAAGGTATGATCATGCCTTTTATAACACATTTGTGAATGGCACAAGAAAGGGTCATAAATTAACTATGTATTGCAAAAGGGCTGGAATGGGGCATATTTTCAGAAGTTCTACATAATTCTCATTAAAATCTCAATCTTTTATTTACATAAATTTATTTGAAGCTACCACACATGCGAATAAATAACCTCCGAGTTTTGCCTTGGCAGTGCTAATGTGCAAACAGCATTTTAGACTTAGGGGTATTCCATCAAAATGTTAAAATATGTAGTCATTGAAGTCTGATCTGAAATACAAGTTTTTTTTGGCTAGGGAGTATTCTATCAAAATATTTGAAGATGTAGTCAGTGAAGTTCAAACTAAATGTAAATATGAATTTTATTCTATATCAGAAAGAGTCAATATGCAGAAAAAAAGGATACAGTGTGGCAAAACAGAATACACACATGCTTTTTTTAAATAGTGTTTATACTTGTTTCCTATTATACCAAAAAAATAATAATGGGCAACTGGACAAATTTAAAAGGTAAAAGTGAAATTAAATTAGAGGGCAAAGTTCCAGTACTTTTGCATAAGAAAGAAATTAATTTGACGTCAGTTTTGGAACAGAGAAAAGAAAATAAGATAAGCTGGTTTGAGGGAATGTACAAATGAGGATTTTATTCCCAGTTGCAGGTTTGTACATGAATGACCTAGTGAGTTCTTATCAAATTTGAAAAAGACCGTTCAAATAAAGGTGTACAGGCTGTGACAACTTTCATATGGATAAGATGTGGCAGAGGTTGTCACAGTGTATATATACAAACACTTCTTTTTCTTTTGGCTGGTCCCATTATGGGTTGCCACAGTAGATCATCTGTTTCCATTTCTTCCTGTCCTCTGCATCTTGCTCTGTCACACCAACCACCTGCATGTCCTCTCTCACCACATCCATAAACCTTATTTTAGGCCTTCCTCTTTTCCTCTTACCTGGCAGCTCAATCCTTAGCATCCTTCTCCCAATATACCCAAGATTCCTCCTCAGCACATGTCCAAACCAACACACTCTCACCTCTCTGGCTTTGTCTCCAAACCGTCCAACCCGAGCTGACCCTCTAATATAGTCATTGCTAATCTTGCCCATCCTCGTCATACACACAATGCAAACCATAACATTTTTAACTCTGCCACCTCCAGCTCTGACACCTGTCTTTTCATCAGTACCGTCTCCAATCCTTATAACATAGCTGGTTTCACTGCTATCTTATAGATCTCCTCCTTCACTCTTACTGCTACCTGTCTGTCACAAATCACTCCTGACACTATTCGCTACCCACTACACCCTGAATGCACTCTCTTCTTCAACTCTCTTCCACACTCACCATTATTCTGAACTATTGATCCCAAGTATTTGAACTCATCCAAATTGGCTTACTGTAATCTCTGCATCCTCACTATTCCTCTTGTCTTCCCCTCATTCACACACATGTATTCTGTCTTAGCCCTGCTGACCTTCATTGCTCAACTCTCTAGAGCATATCTCTAACTCTCACTACAAATCACGATGTCATCTGCAAACATCATAGTCCATGGGGACTCCTGTCTGATCTCATCTGTCAACCTGTCCATCACCATTGCAAATAAGGGCTCAGAGCTGATCCTTGATGTAATGCCACCTTCACCTTGAACGCATCCATCACTCCTACAAACTCCATAAAACAGTATTTATATATATTTGCATATATACAAACACTATTACACAGTAAATTTTTTGTTCAAGATAATGTGTCCCATGATAAAAAAAGTGTGATTGTATAGGTGGAAATGGACGTTTGGTGGTAATTTTAACAGCATTACAGAGAAATACAAATTGCATTGCCAATTATTAATAAATGCAAATCACCAGATCGACTGTTCACATCAACATCAAATGTAGTCTAAAGCTTAAAACCTTGTTCATACTTTAATGGACACATTGCTTCAAATGCTACTTCCAATAAATGCCTTTTATCAGATTTATTCTTTTCTGATAATACTGAAATTATGCATAATATGATTTAAGCAAGATCTTAACACCCATCCAGTAAGAGATATAAACATTTCACTTTAGTTAATACAGGTTTTTCATAGCCAGTTGTCGTAAAGAAAGGGATGAGAAAGTATTTCATTGAATAATTATACTGTTTCATTATTTGTGGAAGATTGTTTATGTGATAGCTTTTAACAGTATTTAAGAATGATTGTAAAAATGTACATGGCATTGTGATGTCTCTTCCTGATTTAATATGATTACAGTGCTTAACCACATTATAATTAAAAAATAGCATCCACTTTCCTAACAGAGCATTGTTTTAACTTTATCATCTATTTTCTCTCCATGCTCTGCACAGTTTATTTTGATTTCATTTATTTATCATATTTATTTATTCTTTGCTGTTCAGATTACTACTGATAGTTTAGCAGTCTCTTTTCAGTGGAAACCTGAAATAGTACTTGATTTCTTAGTTTTACCAGTTACAAAAGTGATAACTGTTAATACTTGGCCAACAATTTGTAACTCAGACCTTAATTCAGTTGAATATAAATGTATTTCCAAAGCAAATAGGTGACTCTATAATAACTGGCGAGCAATTTTATAATGATTACAAGACAATTAAACTGGAAGTGGCAGGGTGATATAGGCAAACACAGTATTGCAGATAGATGGAATATCTTTTATGGTAATTAGAATGAGGCCATGAACAGTCATGTCACTTCAAAAATAGAAAGACAGCATGAAAATAAAAATAAAAATCCATGGTGACATAAAAACTTAGAAAAATTGTCAGTAATAAAGGTTATGAAATAGAAGATTTAGAAATAGAAAAACTCTCAAAAAACGTATTGATGTTTTAAAAGTTATAACAATATATACATTAGAGATGATGTATCTAGAATGAAAGTAAGAACACCAGTTGTCAGAGTTTGATTGATAATAGATTTTTTTTCAGAAATATCAAAAAAACAAAGGCTTGGGGTAAATAAGTACATCTTAAGAGTTGGGAATGAGTTACTAATACATTCATGGATAAAGCTAATGAGCTATCAAGGAAATGTGAAGTGGGATATAATAAACTTTTAAAAGAAATGTCAACTGATAAAGAAGTTACAAGGATGAGCAGACTCACAATATATATGGAATGGAGTGCTGAAAGAATGAAAAAATAAGGAAATATGTACAGTGGGACTTGATAAATGACTTACTAAGTAAAATAAGTGCTTCTCTAATCCCAGTATCCAGTATTAACATCTCTATTCCAGAAATCACTATCCACTGAATACAGTATAGATCTGTAGAAAAGTGCATATTTAATGCTACTATATAATAGGGACAAATCTGAACTACCTGATAATTACCAACCACAATGTGTAATTAGCCTTGCTGGTAAATTCTTTGAAAGGGTACTGTTAAAATGTATGAAATATCAGGATACCCGTAAAATTTTCCACCATGAATTCTCTAGTGCTAGACCTTGTGTAACAAACTTAAATATCCTTTTACTCAGATATAAAAACACCAAACGCAACCATAGTCTAGTGGATATTATATACCTGGACCGCTCAAAGACCTTTGACTCCATGCCTCACTTTTCTGTAAAGGCACTAGAAGAAAACAATTACATTAGTAACTTGATTAAATAGATAAGGAATTAGTTATGTGAGAGAATATCTGAAGCCCATATAGTTAATCCTAATCAAAACAATATAGTCCAGTTTTTGGAATACCTCTGGGGTCAGTTTTGGTCCCATGATTATTCTTTGCATTTATGTCCACTATTTCAATTAATGATAAGACCTGAGTGCCTAAGCTTGTAGATGATTTAAAAGTCACAAGCTTAGTTGCAATACTAAAAGATAAGGAAGTTCTCCAAACTTATGTTGAAATAATAAAATAGACTGATAACAATATGAAGTTTAATATTAAGTAGTGTATGACATTTCACTAAGGGAAGGGTAAAGGAGAATACCTATATGATGTCAATGATAAATTTATATCCACAAATGCAAACTACAATAATCTTATATTCCTATAAGTAGTAATCTGAGGTTTTCAGTGCATACGAGGTTGCAGGTAAAAAATAATAAAGTTATAGAATAATTAAAATACTATTATAATGTATTGCTTCTAGAGGCAGTTTGGTATTGATTCCTTTAAATAAGAGCATTTTTAGACCTCTATTTAAATACAGATTTTTGTTTCTTTTCTTTTGCAGCTACAGCCTTGTTGATGTTAAATAATGGAAAAATTACAAAGACATTTTGCTAAAATATTGATAATGTTAACAAATTAAAATATCAATTCAGACTTAAATGTAAAACATATTCAGTCCACTACCATTTACATAAAGGGGACATAATTTGGACATACGAATACCTGCATAATGAATATTTAGCAGTGATCTTATGTATCTTGTTTGGAACATGGGGAAGTTGATTAGGAGCAACAACATGCTGGTAATTCTTAAAAAAAAAAATAGTATATGTTGTTTCAGCTATAGGGCTGGAAATAATATGTTGCCTGTGAAAATAAAAATAATTAGATCTTTTATAAACATTTTTAGGTAAATGGTCTTTTGATCTTTTACCTCTCTTTTTGATTACTGCTGTGAGATCTTTTACATCTGACTTTGAGAGGCAGAATAGACATGAAGAAGTCCCTTAACTGAAAGCAAAGTGAATAGCAAAACACAAATAAATTTGGTAAGATAGTGAAAGCAATTTTGTAATAACCTAAACTGTGCTTTGCCCCTCAAGAACTTATCAAATCTATTAATACGTTCCATACATACTACCATATGCTTTAAATAAGTAGTCTTTTTTTGTTTTCCTTTTCCATAGTCATTGAATGTTTCTATGATTTTTTTTTATTTTAGCATATTTTTGCAGGTGTTGATCATAGTTTTGCTGTTTAACAGTTTTGGAACAGATGATGCTATCCATTTTATCATCTCAAGGTAATACTTTTAGAACTATTACAAAAGGAATCCAGAGACAGCGCACACAATCCGCACTTTATTCAAAGTATGAAACGTCCAAAACTAGATCACAAAGTTCGTACTTCATCAGACAAAATGAATTAACTAATTAAGCATTATATAAGCCAATACATTTAAAAGGACCAATAACATTCAAGCATCTAAGTTAAAACCAATGAAAATAGTGACAGTCTGAGGAGCTCATTATAATAAAATTGTGAGTGATTTAAAATCATCTAATAAATATGTAAAAAACTTTTCCTTTAAAATAATTACAGTATTTAAAAGCAGAGGTATTGATTAAAAAATATTGTAGTCAATTAGGTTTCTAGAACCCACAATATAATGAAGCTGTTAGGTTAAAAACTGATAAATGTATTTATGTGCACAGTAATTGTAGTAGGTACATAAAAAACAGAAGCATAGACAACAGTGCCCTCTACTGTTCATAGAACTACTTAATGCGTTTCAAACTTGAATTGATCTCAGTTTGAGAGCTGGAATAATTGAGATACATTCATTTAAGCCTGGTGATTTGTTGGCCTCTTAGAACTATACTTTAAAGTGACTGCATTTTGTTTTTATTTCTAAACTGTGTTATTAGTATTATACCAATATAATGTATCTTTATTATTCTTTTCTTCTAATTCTTTTTGGCAGTTGTATACCATTATAACTTAAGTCACTTAATTCAGTATATTTAATGCATGATTTCTTTTTATAATTCTGTCAATGAATTATAGTTGCCTCCTGTAGCTATAAAAAATGGCATGTGAAATTTGACTTGCTTAGCTTGTAGGGATTCTTTGTTAGCTTCATTTCCATATTCCACTAGTCTGATGGACTTGACATACTAAAGTATTGTTTTCAACAATGACCTTACAGTAGTAATATTTCACTGTTTTCCAAATGAATCTTATCCATTTTCTTTCATAAGCATACATGTAACTTTTCATTGTTTTGTCCTACTAATAAACAGACTGTTCTAATTCTTCTTCCAAAATAAAAATTCCAAATAGGTTAGCTGTTTTATAATTAAATAGTAATTCTCAGATGGGCATAACACTTATCAGGATTGATGTAATGTATAATGTGTTATTTTTTAAATAATATATGTCATTTGATTTTGTCTGTCTAAGCAAACTTTATTATAAGGTATAATTTTTGTCATAATTGCACTTATCTGCAAACAAGTCTAACTTATATTGTGAACTTTGTAGTTTTGTAAATGACAACAATGTGCCTCCATAGTCACCCTCAAGATTAACAATTATTTTTGCCATTTACAAAGTATAGCCATTTAATATCACATTATTTTGTTGTGCTTGATTGATATGATAAATTGTGATCAATATATACAAAGTCAAGTTTATTTATTAGCATTCAGGACAAACAAAACAATGATCTTGCATACGTTTTTATTTATTTATTTTTAACAAGAAACTCTTTATTAAATTATCACTCATGATATAGACAATCATATATTTATATAAATGAAAATAAACCATATTGACATATTGTCAGTTGCAAACATTATATATTACATCTAATCTATCCAGTCATTATCAGACAAACAATCCTGCCTTCCCTTTAACCTCATTTCTCCTCCATAACATTATTCTGCATGTATTGTTGCCACAATTCCCACTTATCCTATGTAATTTGCTCCTACCCTTTCCTAAAGATCGCATTTCCAGTTGTTTTGGTACATTTGGTTTAGATTTTGATTTCCATTTTCTAGTAATTGCTTTTTTGTCAGCCCCATTATTAAACTCAGAAAGGCTTTACTATGTTTAGTCAATTCTGATTGTGTATCGCAGCTCAAAAAATCATTTCCTTTGTCACACCAATTTTCTCACCCAATATTTCTGATATAATAGTGTGCAGGGATGTTTTAAAGTCTACCAACTCATTACACTCTGAAAAAATATGTTTCCAATTACTTCGTTCTTCCCCATCACACCTCTATCATTTGCAAAAGTTTTTGGAGTTTGCTTGAGGTTTAAAAATACTGCCAGTGCAAAGATTCTAAATCTTCTAGACTTTGTTACATATTTGGGAGACATACATATAACCCCCATTATTTCTCTGTGAAATGCTTATCTGATCTCTCTGTCTAATCCTTTCTAACCTTCTCTGATTGATTCCTGCAGTTATCATGAAATATGCTATATGCCCTGTTAATTATCCCTTTTATAACACCAGCTTCTGTTTTGGATTCTACTAAAAATTCTACAGTGCTGGTCTTTCATGTAGGATCACTCTAGTTCTTTCTCTTTGCCTATACTCTGATATCAATCCTTGATAGGGAAGGCAATCTCTAGCGTGCAATCCAAATAAATTCTTGGCCTCTTCCCATTCTAATACTTTTCCCTCTCTTATTATTTGCTTCCATTACCTTGGTTCCTTTGACAGCTATCTGCAGTACATTCCAACCACCTCTTGCCTATTCTCTGTAACCGTAATTACTATCACCCTTATCAGCAGAATCTCCTTTCTCCATCTCTCTGCTGGCTTGTTCTTTGAATACATTCTGCTACTTTATGAATATAGTATTCATTATGGTTACTGTGATCTTGAAAAACTCTTAACAATTTTACTCTGCATTTACAGTGATGCCATCTAGTAGATTAACTGAAAAGGATACTCAGGGAAACAAAAATCATAGTAGACATTACATAGATCTGATACTAGTCCAGTCCCCTTTTTTGTTATCTGTTTTGTATTATATTGTCATTGCTAATGTCTCAGACAGGCAAATTAGTACTATTCTCAGCACATTTAAGGTGAATTAAAGTTTTGCCATATCATATACCTTTCCTAGACCACAAGGAGATATTGTGGCCTTATCATGCATGTCATGAAACTAGCAGTACCACAGAATCTGTAATGGCAATGAATTGTTTTCCTTTTGTTTTCATCAGACACAGTTTCTTTCTAGTAGGGAATATGTTACTGCCAATAAGGTTATACATTTAATATCTGATTTTGTGACTTAATTAATTATTTTTTAACCTGACTGAGGGGATAATAATACATAATCTCCTCCAGCTATAGCTTGAGTTCATAAGCATCATGAATAAGCAGACAGATAAATAATCTGAGGGAAATGGGGTGTATTTACATCTTACTAAAGCAAATTATAAAGCTATGCATCCAAGTTAAAGTATCTCAGCAGCAGAACTGCAATAATTCATATATTGAACATAAGTTGATTAAAAAGTTGAAGGACATTGCACCTCATTTGTCTCCTGAAGATATTCTTTCACTTCAACTTTAGAATTTGCATTTGTGATTCATGGAGTTATTAATATTTACTGTTGCTTATTCCATCTATGCTTCTGTTCAGGCAGCTACTGATAATGGCTTCATAATCAGATAACAGTCTGATGAAATAATTTTATTTGCTGCATTTCATTCAGTTTGATTTTCTTATCTTCAAGAAAACACACTGACGAATGGTTTAAGCTCTCAGAGTACAGTTAGCTTTGACTTTCTTTAGCCAGGACCTTATACAATGCAGAAAAAGTGTAATAAATATTATGGTACAAAAACACAAAGTAGCAACAGCAGTCAGAAGTATATACAAAGTCACTTCAAAAAGTCAGAATGCAAATTATGAATATAAATGATCAGGTACACTGCAGTGTCTAGTGGAGTAAAGATTTATTAAGTATTCAGTACATTATCAGAGTGTGTCTTCATAGTTTGCTTTATT
Source organism: Protopterus annectens (assembly GCF_019279795.1). NCBI lineage: Eukaryota > Metazoa > Chordata > Ceratodontiformes > Protopteridae > Protopterus > Protopterus annectens. The sequence continues at coordinate 58,492,281 of NC_056742.1, read as the reverse complement.
TTTTTATTTTGTTTTGCTTTGTTTTACTTATAAAAAGGTATTAAAAGGTATCTAAATTCTGAAGGGTTACCGGTGTTTAACTTCTGATACCTGAAAGCTGTGAAGAGGTTAAATTATCAAGAAGCGTCTAATGTATAAAATGTATTTTATGACCTGTACTTTAGAGAAAGGTTACACTGGAAAGCATGACATAACCACATCACTTAGATATCTGCTTTATTAAGCACTAGATATTTTTCTTCCTATCATGTGATTAACCTGGACGTAACACTTTATATTTTCTGTTTCCAGTGATGAATAACACTTATTTACATAATCTTCCACTTGTGCGCTGATATGGAATCGATGCTTATCATGAACTGCAGAGTAAAATAATTGTGAGATTTAGACAGATGGCAATAAATTGTTCAGACTGATTAAAATATCTGTTGGTCATTTCTAGTATGAATGTGTTGAGAAAGTATAACATTTCTAAAACATTTATAGTATATTTTGCATGTATAAAATAGGAAATGCTAAACAATGTACAACAGTGATTGTTAGCATACGACAGTGCTTTATTTTTAGAAACCTGCACCGTGTGCTTTTTCAGTTGGGTCTCTTTTAACAGCTTATTGTACATCTTCAGTTTCGATTGGCTGCAAGTAAAGTTATTAATAACGGATAAGGTTTAAGTACTGTGCCTTTTGTGGATGGTTGTGAAACTAATGTATAATTTGTGCATATGCTTTCAGTGCTCATAGCCAGAATTGGTGCAACTCTATTAAGCAATAGGAAGCAAACACAACTTATTCTATGTGAAGGTCGAACACTGTATGGACCAGTGTTCTCATCTCCTCACAATATACATGCTCCTAACCTTGAGGCTACAGCAAGTTAAAGAAAGTGAAATGCTAATTGCATCAAACTACAACAGAAACTACAATCACTGTCACAGAGAGACAGTGTTTTTCATCCAACCACTATGACAACCACCGATAACACAGACGTTCAATAAATTATTGTGAGCACTGTTTACATAAAATTCTTGAGACATTAAACAAGAGTGGATCTTAATGATTATATTTGTCTACCTAAAGGGATTGGGTATAAAGTTGTCAGTTCAGACTTTTTACAAGAAGGAAAAAATTGAGGAAGTCCAGTATGGTGTGAATGCAGTTAGAGGTCGCTTGGAACTAACTGCTATCGCTTACCCTCCTTAGAAAAGATTAAATAATCGGTAGTGTACTAGCTTGCAAAGGTAATCGGTGAACAAAAGCTGTTTAGTTTACTATAATTTGAAGGTACAAGGTACAACTCTCTTAAATGTCAAAAAGAAGGATAAACACTAAAGATTCCAAACCATAAGCTAAGCACCACTCTCCTAAAGGATTTCCAAGTATGGCGACTGCAGTGAAACCTAATGACATTGGGCAGGTAGTGGAGCAGGGGATTAAACAAAAAAAAATTTTGTTTAGGTGAGGAAAATGACCTTGAGGTTGTATAAATACATAAATGAGACAGACAAAACTACAGGGAAAGTCACTGAGGTAGTATATGAGAATTCTGATTTGATTCAGAATTTAATTAGTGAAACTGACTAGTTAAAATCCAAAATGGATATGTCTGAAGCAACTTTGATAGATTATGAGGTTCTATTTAAAAGAACAAAAAAAACATTATAAGGGTCTCAGAGATCTTAGAGAAAACAGAGGGATGCGATTGTAAAGCTTTAATACTAAAGTAGCTAGCCTCAATAGAGGCAACAGAGTTAACAGCTTGGAACCTACCTCCTTCATTAGCAAAAGCCTTGAGATCCATCATAGTTCACTTCACTACTTTTTTGGACGATGAGAAACTTCTTAATTGCTTATAGAAGCTGGGGAATAGGCTTTCCTGTGGTAATGCTTCCATCTTTGTAGATCAAGTTTTTTGCATTCAAACATATAAGAAGAAAATTTCCATGGTTCCAGCTCAGTGCTTGTGTAAACTGCAAGGGTTGAGATTTAAGGTGCTCTATCCAGGTACCTTAAAAGTACTAGATCTAGAGGGAACCCATGTTATTGACTGTCCAGAAGCAGTACTGAAGTTCTTAGATGAAAAAAGATTTGATTAATCTTGCAAATAGGATAACATTAGTTGCTCAGAACAGCAGTAAAAATGAGCAACATGTCCTAAGAAATGAAAGTGCATCAACAAAGCCAATTTTTAAGCAATATAAAGCAGTAAGAAGAGGGTCTCCATCTTGCAACTGTTGCAGAATGATCGATCAAGTGATAAAGTGTGGCCAACTCTAAGAAAGTTCACAGAGTAGATAAGGCATGAACTATTGAAGCAGGCAAAAACAATGAAGAGGACTGTGTGAATTTAAATCCTGAAGCCAAGTGAAATGAACATTGTCATACATCAGAGAGACTAATAGACTGTGAATGATCAATATAATATTGTGACTTTAGAGTATCAGTGCTTTAACTTACAATGTTTTGGGGTGGGGAACTGTGGAATACACACTGTACATGCCACTCTGATATAAATGCTACTGGCTGTAGTGGGGATGGGAAATCTAAGTTAAGTACATGGAAAAGAATACAGAGGTTGTATTAACAGTAAGGAAACCAGCTTTGGCCATGAAAAGAAGAAAAGAATGAGCTGTCAATTTTAAAAGGAAAGGGAGAAAGTGACAACAGATCCATAATATTTATGGCAGTGTGGCTCCCTGTGAGCCACAGTATTTGTCAGCATTTGAGGACATGGTTAACAAGTCACATTGCTTTGCAAGGATGCTCTGCATCTGTATCCTCTAGTATTTCAGTATTGGCTAAAACATTGTCTATCCCCATAGAGCCTTTTTTAGGCAATGCCAAATTGACAAACATTTTAACATAGCAATACTCTTTGCAAGGAAATCTGAAGTCATTGCTGCTCCATTCTAGCAGTCTAAACAAGAAGCTCCACTCTTTCCAAGGTTTCCTCCACTTAGAGAATGCAAAACTCTGTGCAGTTACTGAGACATGGCCTAAAGCCACAGAGAGTACCCCGGTAGCACAAGGTTCCAGTGCCCTCCACTCATTTAGAACAGTGACTGCAAAGAGAAGGACTAAAGGTAGAGATGTCTTGATCTGCATCAGTAACAAGTATACCTCTAGGTTACTTAAAAAGGATGATGAATTGGAGCTCCTCCATGTCCAGAATACCATAGACAAAGTCCCATACCATATCCAAGCAAGCTACAGGTCATCCTCTATGTCCCATGAAGCCCATAGCTCATACTTAAAACCTATTGGAGATATTCATCATTCAGCCAAATATCATATTCATGGGGGACTTTAATTATCCTTCTATAAACTGGAAATCCTACATGATCCCAAATTTTCAGGAGTAGAGATTCCAGGACTTTGTAAACACAAGCACCCTGGGCCAGTTAGTGCATATGCCTACTAAAGGTGCAAACACATTGTACATGGTACTCAAAGTATGGATGAATGCTGCATCCCCTCAGCACCCCCCCCACCAGTGATATCTCCTCTCTGAAAAGTCAAACCACAAAGCAATCTCCTTCAAAATAAGAATCAGTGCTGTAACCTTTGTAAACCCTGTAACATTTATAAACTACTCCAAGGCAAACTACCTTCTATTTAATTGCTAATGTCAAAATTCCAAGCTCCTCCACAACCACATAACACTGCAACCTATATGGAATTATTCACAGAAGCTCTTTATAACTATGAAAGTGATTGCATAGAAGCTGCTGTGCCTACAAGAAGTTCACCAAAACTAACTCAAAAAACATACTACCCTGCTGCAATCCAAAATTAAACAGTTTGCCCAACAAAAGAAAACAAGTCAGCTAAAATTAGGAAGTCTAACACCGAAAAAGATAAAAACTCTCTTATCAAAATAAATAGACAACTAAGAGGACTAATTAAGTCCAGCAGAGCAAATGTTGAAGTAAAGATAGTGTTCCCATGTCAAGGACGACCATAAGGCCTATGTCCAAAATCTGAAAGGCAGCAAACAACAGTGTGTCAAACTGTTGGTAAATGGAGCTAGATTCACAGAACCAGGATATGTAGCAAATCTTCTGGCTGACTAACTCATCTCCACCTTTACTTCCTTCTCACCCCAAGCTGCCATCCAGGAAACACCATCTAACAAAATCCGTCTAAGTATTAGTAGGGAGCAGGTCTTCGATGCACTCTCTAAGACCAAGACTACAGTTTCAATGGTCTGGATAATATCCCAGCATGCCTCATAAATAGCCTGAAATATGACCTAATATTGCTGTCATTATTCATCCATAGCCTCTGCACAGGCTTTGTGCCATGTGAAGTGAAGACTGCAATTGTTAGTCCTCTGCACAAGGGTGGACCATCAATGGATCATAGGAATTACTGACCTATTAGTCTGGTTAGTCTCATATGCAAAGCCATGGGAAGAATCATAATGGAAATGATTAACAATGCCACGCAAAACCTTCAGAACTGGGCCCAACCCAATTTGGTTTCATCAAAGGTAGGTCATGCCTACTGAACTTGGTGGACTTCTTTGAGAAGGTCACCAATGCAATGGAGTGGGCAAAATGGTGAATACTGCCTACCCTGATATAGCTTATTTATTTAGTTATTTATTTGACATTTGTTGACCCAACTGAGTTATAAGCCCATTTTCAGTGGAGACCGGAAGAGAAAGGCTCCAGTATAATCCAAACAAATTAGAAAGTGCATTTGAGATTAACAATACAAAACTAATTTAAAAAAAGTACATTTGGGATTTACACTACAATGCTAATTAAAAAAAAATACAGGTAACAAAAATCCAGAATTAAGCAGCTGACAAAAGACATGAAAGCAGGTACGGAGTAAGTAGAATAACAACAAGAATTGAGAGAAAAATGATATACAAAGTTGATATAAGTCATGTAACAATTTTAGTATGCATATTTTCAAGAAGAGAGGCTGCAAATGAGCATCAAGTGTTGTACAGATTTACTATGATTTCTGTTTGAGTGTAAAAAAAGAGTCATAACAGTACGAGCTGTAAAAAAAATATGAAGAAGTTGCACAAAGATAGAAGAGAAAAATGGGGGTGAGGATTTAAGTAGGGTCTTGGCAAGGGCAAGACCATCAGTTTGCTAGGTAGTTTTTTTAGTTCTTTTTTGAATTTATTACAATGTGTGATGTTTCTAATGTTGAAGGGGAGTTTGTTGCAGGCTTGGCAATGTTTTTATTGGGCTTCTAAATGTCTAGGAGATGTTGTTCTGAGCTACAAAGTGAATGACTTGGGGTATAGTAGGACACTAGGGAGGAGAGGGAGAGGCATACAGTAGGTTTGTTGAGTACGGAGTGTGTAATCCGCAGCTGTGATAGAAGTTGTTGGGGGAATTTTAGCCATTGAAGCTTCTTTAGTGCAGTGCAGTGATGAGAGTGGTTAGAGGCAAATGTAACAATTTTATTGTAGGTTTGTTCAAGTTTGTTGCTTAATGTAAGTTGCAAGTTTGTAAGGATTGGAGCGGCAGGAAGTTGGCAAGGTAGGAGGAATGCTTCAGCAAGAGTAAGTTTAGAGTCTGAAGTAAGGAAATTTTTGTTCCTATACAGTAAATTGAGTTTTTGATGTATTTTTTTGATGCACTGGTGAATGTGAAGGTCGAATTTTAATTGATCATCGATTATTATGCCAAGGAGCTTTGTGTGTGGTTCTGCTTTGATGATGGTGTTGCTGAGTGATGAGATGGTAAAGGTAGATTTCTGATGATAGAGTGATTTAGGAAAGAAGACAACGAGTTTTTTTTTTTTTTGGATTTAGGATGAGCTAAAGCATTTAATATATTACCCCACTCAGGCATTGTAAACAAACTCACAGAATTAGGCATACACCCCTTTTAACTCACTGGGTAGACAAGTACCTATAGACAGGACCTAGGAAGTTAGGACTGGAGAGATCATCTCCACAAAGTGATGGGTCACCAGTGGAGTTCCCTGGGCACTGTACTAGGCTTGCTCCTCTTTGACATCTATTGTTTGAAAGTCAAGGCCAATGTCAAGGGCCTTAGCTTACCGAGTTTGCAGATGATAGCAAGCAGGGAGTAATAATACACCCGCCACGATATTAACATCTTAAAGGAAGGTCTAACACAGACAGATGACAGGTGCCAATGCCATGGACTAAACATCAATTCCAAGAAATGCATAATAGTATTATCTGGGTTGTTGTTTACCCTGGGGGAAACTAACTAATTGATAAAACACCCCTAAAAGTAAACAAACTTGTCAGGGATTTGGAACTCATGTAGAAAGTAATCTGGCTTTAGATCAACATGTCTTGAAGGTTTGAGAAAATTGTTCTGTGTTTTTGTGTGTGTCTTGGTTCAGGGAAGTCATACTGTCCCTGTTTTCTGCCATCACCAGACCTATCATTGAGTATAATGCCCCCTTTGGTATGTACCTGACTAGGCAAATGCAACAACTCCAAAAACACAGAGCTTCCTCACATAAAAGAATACAGGGTGTAAACACAATGCACAATGTCCTATGCAGATCACTTCAAAGCCCTATCTCTATTTTCTGTTTCCTACAGACTGCTGAAAGGTGATTTATGCCTGGCATACAAGGCATACTTGAATTCCACAATGGTGGGCTTTTTGCAAATTCACAAAATGATTAGCACCAGAACTACTAGAGCTCAGGATTTAAACTTTGCTTGTGACTTAAACAGGGAATGTTGGAGGGGCAGGTATGTATCTCAGAGAATCCCCATTCTCTGGAATTGGTTTCCTACGTATGTGATGCAGAGCCCTTTCCTATCCCTTTTCAAGTTCAACCTGAACCAATGGATGGGAAATCAAAAATTCACCTATGGTCTGACACCTATGTCTCTGATGGACCGATGCAAACATTTCATCATGTCCTAACTAACATACACCACTTAGAATAACCTCTAAGACACAATGATTTATGTGATACATTTGGGTTGTATGTCTAGGTTTTAAAGGACCCAGTAGTTGTTAGCCTAGTATGGACCTATAGACCTATGAATCTATAGAAATAAAACTTGTGAAATATTTTAAGAACTGGGTCCAAGAGTAAGAGCATGAATTAAACTTGTGGTAAAATAAGCTGGCAATAAATGATGTATTAAAAGGCCTGTGTTGGAATGTAAATGAGGGTCACAAGTTTTGCTTATAGGACTGAATTTAGAAAAGAGAAAGAAAGATGTGGGGCTTGCGGTTGTACAAGAGACAAATTTTAGCAGTGAAGAAAATAGTAAATGGGCATGCAGTGGGTTTAAATCAGTTGTTCAATTAATTTATGAAAGTGCAAGGAGGTGCAGAGTAGTTTTAGTAGCCAAACTTGCTTTCATGCTTATGGAAGAAGGTGTGGAAGAAGGTTATATGCCAGGATGTAAAACTGAGAGTAGTTTTAAACAATTCCCCTTCCCCTGCCAAGACTCAGTTTAGTTTTGTAAGGATGCTGTCACTAAAAGTAATGCATTTCCAGGCAGGATTATTAGTTGTAATGTGGGACTGGGATATGGTGCTAGGAGGTAGTGAACTGAAAAAGGCCTAAGGGAAGGATGTTAACTAAACTGGATAAAAAAAATAGGCAGGTACTAAAAATTATGGTACTGTAGATTTGTGGACAAGGTGAGAAGGCTGACAAGAGGAGAATATTTTTATAGCCCAAAGTGGAGACAATAGTCTAGGATACACAGCTTGTATATATCTTAGAAACACTTAAGTAGACTCTGATGTATGGAGATAGGTCCAATTCTTTTTTTCCATATCAAACATACTTGAAGCCACTATAGTGTATCCACAAACCAGTTACATGGACAAGCATTAGTGGTTTCTGAAACCTCCTTTAGTCAGGAAAAATTTTAGATATTGAATTCAAACTTTGATAAGGTAGTTGCTTCAACCAATGCTAGAAAAGTCAATAAGAAAATGGAATTTGTTAAAGGAGAAATTAAAGTTGGCAGTGCAACTCTATATCAGACAGATTAGTGCAAGAGGTAATCTGCAATGGAGAATGTATTTGCAGGAATTCAGGAGATAGCAGCTCAGGTTTAGTTTACAGAAAGAGAATGAAGTAAGGAGAGAAAGTGAACAAAAAGAGAAATTGCAGAAGGTGAAATATCTGTGTTGGCAAAAAGGGTAGCAATATGGGACCAGTTTTCATTAACATCAACAAAAAGGATAAAGGTGTTTGCCACCAGGTTAAGAATCCAGAAGGTGGAAAGGAAGATAGCTGATATACTAGGTGTGTCCTTGATTAAAGAGATCTTAACAAGTGCTCAGGAGATATTATGAAAGGCTGCATGCAACTTAGGTAATAGGAGCAGACCGAGATCAGAAAGAACATCTGGGATCATTTAAGTCAGATAGCACTCTTTACTTAGTCAGAAGGGGATGTGAGTATATGTTGAGGAACATCTCAGGAGAAGAGATAAAGACGCTCTGGAAGAAACAGAAAGTAACTCCCCAGGTCTTGATGGGCTGCCAATTGAGGAGTGCAATCTAGACAATGATGAGATAGTGTGGTGTTGGGTAGGTCTGCTTTATAAAATATTAACATACATTCAGATTCTAGACTCATGGATGAAGTGAGTGATTTTAGCTTCCCCAAAAGAGGGAAGAGACATGAATGCCAGGCTAATCTCATCCAATAATAATTTTGAATCTTGATTCTGAAGTATTCGCAGCCAAGCTACAGCGGATATAAAAAAGTGTACATATCCCTGTTAAAATGCCAGGTTTTTGTGATATAAAAAAATGAGACCACAATAAGTCATTTCAAAACATTTCCCACCTTTAATGTACAATTCAATTGAAAAACAAACAAATCTGTTAGGGGAAAAATATAAAAAATAAAAAAATGTACAATAAGCTGGTTGCATAAGGGTGCACACCCTTAAACTAATACTTTGTTGAAGCACCTTTTGATTTAATTGCAATATTCAATCTTCTTGGGTACACACCTGCCATCAATTAAACAGACCCTGATTACGCCCAAATAAAGTTCAGCTGTTCTAGTAGGATTTTCCTGGCATTTACCCAGTTGCCTGCTACAGCAAAAGCCATGGTTCTCAGAGGGCTTACAAAGCATCAAAGGGATCTCATTGTTGAAAGGTATCTGTCAGGAGAAGGGTAAAAAAAATCTCCACAGCATTGGATATACCATGGAACACAATGAAGACAGTCATCTAAAAATGGAGAAAATATGGGACAACAGCGAAGTTGCAAAGAACTGGATGTCCCTCTAAAATTGATGAAAAAACAAGGAAAACTGGTCTGGGAGGCTGCCAAGAGACCTACAGCAGCACTGAAGGAACTGCAGGAATTTCTGGCAAGTACTGGTTGTGTACTACATGTGACAACAATCTCCCGTATTCTCCATATGTCTGGGCTATAGGGTAGGGATGCAAGATGGAAGCCGTTTCTTACACAGAAAAACATCCAGGCTGGCTAAAATTTGTAAAACAATACATAAAGTCTCCCAAAAGCATGTGGAAAATGTATTGCGGTCTGATGAGACCAAGGTTGAACTTTTTTGTGACAATTCCAAAAGTTATGTTGGCAAAAACAACACTTCATATCACCAAAAGAACACCATCCCCATGGTGAAGCATGGTGGTGGCAGTATCATGCTTTGAGGTTGCTTTTCTTCAGCTGGAACTGGGGCTTTAATCAAGTTGGAGGAAATTATGAACAGTTCCAAATACCAGTCACTTTTGGCCCAAAACCTTCAGCTGTCTGCTAGAAAGCTGATGAAGAGGAATTTCACCTTTCAGCAAGACAATGAACCCAAGCATACATCCAAATCAACAAAAGAATGGCTTCATCATAAGAAAATTAAAGTTTTGGAATGGCCAGAGCCCAGACCTAAATCCAATAGAAAATCTGTGGTGTGACCTGAAGAGGGCTGTGCACAAGAGATGTCCTCGCAATCTGACAGATTTGGAGCACTTTTGCATGGAAGAGTGGGAAAATATTGATAAGTCAAGATGTGTCATGCTGATGGACTCCTACCCAAGAAGACCAAATGGTGTAATTAAATCAAAAGATGCTTCAACAAAGTATTCGTTTAAGGGTGTGCACACTTATGCAACCAGCTTTTTGTACATGTTTTATTTTTTATATTTTTCCCCTAACAGATTTGTTTGTTTTTCAATGGAATTGTACAGGTTATAGGTCACATTAAAGGTAGGAAAAGTTTTGAAATGATTTATTGTGGTCTCATTTTTTTTATATCACAAAAACCTGGCATTTTAACAGGGGTGTGAACACTTTTTTATATCCACTGTATTGGTGCTAATAAGGACAATAATGGATTCAGATCAGTGTGGTTTTCTGCCACAAAGTACAATGTGGAAGATCATAAATGTTTATTATTATTCAGGAGGCAGTTGAGGAGGATCAGAAGGAAGCATTAATCTCACTAGATGCTAAGCAATTGTTTTACAGAATAGAGGGGTACTTGCTTCATGAGTTAGGCAGTACAGGCTCCCCTAGAAAATGTATAGAGCTTTAAAAGGAAGTTTGTCAGGGTATGATGGCACAAATAAGGGTGTGTGGTGACTTGTTAGAAGACCTGCATATTACAAAAGGCACCAGAGAAGGTTGACAATATTCCCTCTGCTATTTGCAATATACCTTGAACCCTTAATAGCAGTAATGATGCAGAACAGGTCCATGTACAGCTACCGAAAAAAATATCCACGAAAGGCTAAACATCGAACATAAAACATCAAAATGTAACATTGCCGAACATGGATAATTTTGAAAAATCATTCATCAAATGGCCATAGTTGGCCAACAGCCAGGAAGTAACATAATGCATAAGTTAAATGTAGGAAACCTTTTAAAATTTTCCCTTTTTCACACTGTAATGTGATCTCAGAGTTGGTATATTTAGTTGGGGGGGTGTGGGGCACAGTCCCCACCTTGGTTGGTTGCAGTCGCTATGTTGGCCAACTATAGCCACTTGATAAATGATTTTATGTTGTTATCTGCATTTGATAATGTTGCATTTCAATGTTTAAGTTTTGCTATTTAGCCATTCACATATATTTATTTTCGGTAGCGAACATAGACCTGGCAGAACAGACTTGTTTGTTATTGATGGGAAACTTTGGACTTAGAAAAACATTGTTTGCAGATGACTTGTGAAAGGATTGATAAGACTGTAATATACTGAAATTAACTGGAGTGAGACTGAAATGAATGTCTTTAGCTGTTAATTACCTAAACTTGTGCTGAACAGGTGCATTTTTCTCCTTTATGGGTCAAGTCCTTTTGTGCTTGTCAGAATAAAGTCCGCACATGCAGTAATTTGATTAAGAAAGCTTTATTATGTACAGTGAAAATCAACAATAGCTAAAAAAACATGATATTCTGGAATGCTGAATAACAGTAGCAGTGCTGATCCAAAGGTTCTACGCGTATATTCTGAGTCTTTTCAATAATATCAACTAAAACAGTCTTTTCCTCCTGAATAATGCTGGATATCTCACCTGATTTTGGTACTCAAGCTCGAGTGTCTGTACTTCTGTACTGCAAAGACCTTTTGCACTTCAGTCCAAAACCTAACTTAATTGACTTAACTGACCATATCTGAAGTATTTCCTAATAATACCAAAACCCTGTAATATTTTATACACCTCTTCAGACTTGGTTTCCAAGCTTTGCCTTGCATGTGCCTCATAGTGCCTAACTGTCAATTCATTATCTAGCATTCCATTGCAAGTACATGTATCATTCACTTGAGAAAGGAACATTATGCAGCTTTCCCTAAGAATGGCTATTTCTGCACATCTCATGCTTAGCCAGCAAGATTATATTTTCCTTTCTACTGAATTGTCTTTCCCTGAAACTGAATGCATGCATAAAAACAAAGTCTGACTCTATATTTTCAGACCTATTATTCTACCTTAATGTACTGTAGTGAACTCACTAAGAATAAAGTGAAAACCCTTAGTCCAACAACAGGATATTCACATCATACCACCCCTTATAAGGATTTAGGAATACTGTTAACTACCTTACAAGGATTTGGAGAAATTGCAGGACACAAAGTAAAAACAGACAAAACAAATGCATCGGGGATAAATATATTAGGTGGGAGAAACTAATCACAAAATATCCTGCAATGTGCGACAAATCCAAAGCAATGCTCAAAAGAGCAGCGACATTCCATTGTCACAGCTTAACTAAGACAAATCAAAATAAAATGCCAGAACTGTATGGTGTGAAAATCCAGAATTTATTGCAGGTACTCGGGTAAAAATATAGAAAAGACTGATTTTGTTGGGTTTAATCCAAGTTCTTCAATTTATCAAAACCCACCATGTTAGCTAACCCTTAAATACTAAACAAAACTCATACATGTGTTCAAAATGTTTAAAGCTACAAGGTCTTTAAAATACAATATAAACCAATCATTTCACAAACAACAATATAGACAAAAAACTGGTAAAACACAAAAATTATTTATATTAGAATATAACCATAGCAGTCATAAAAAATAAGTTAACAAACCACAAAAAATTAAATAAAATTATATAAAACAACAAACCAGTGACCACCAAATAAGTTGTTTAATATTTTATTTGAAACCAGAGTGTGTGTGGGGGGGGGGAGTTGGGGGTACAATGACCTAATTAATACTATTGACAGATGTTCTGTATATCTTAAGTTCACATATACTTTTCTCTACATTATTTTAAATCAGGCTGTCAAGTACCTATCATTGCTTCATTTTATCAATGTGGCTCTTGATAAACTGAAGAAGTTAATTTAAAACCAAACTAACCAGTCTTCTCTCTCTCTCTCTCTCTCTCTCTCTCTTTTTTTTTTTTTTTTTTTTTTTGCCTATGTAGCTGCAATAAATTTTGAATTTTCAAGCTTTACAGTGCTGACATTTTATTGATATGCACTGTGATCTGCAGAAATGGAAAACATTGAATTTGGAGGCCCAGTTCATAACATGGCATGTTGTTCTATAGGTGTAATATTTAGGGCAAGACTTCTGGGTAGCAACAGATAGCTGGGTTATACAGAACCTTAATAACTGAATGAGGGAATTCCTGTTGTCAGTACAAAGATTTTTGGGCCACTTTAACCATGACACAAGGGGGACTAGAATGCACCTATTACAGAAAATTACTGCAAGGCCATATCATTATACATTGTTGAAGCATGTAAAGATCCACAATATACAGTAAAAGTGGAAACCGATATTTCAAATAAAAGCTCCCTGAATATATCAGAAGGCTTGGAGTGAAGCATGGTGGTGTGCAGGGGAGGAAAGCCTAGAACTCCCAATCCTGAAAGTAACAGGCAAAGACATTAGTAAAATGATTCAGGTGGGTGGTCTGAAATTTTGGAAGCAATTTAATTTCCAATAGTTGTCCAGCTGGGAGATGGAGGAATTTAAAACTGAGTGTGATATATTGGAAGGAGTTACTAGTGGCAGGTATAACTGTATGCAATGGGAAGAGATTAAAAATAATTCAAAATATGCCAAGGATATTACCTTCATTACTTGGAACTGAGCAGAACTTGCTGGAGAATAGATAATAAAAGATGCTAGGTAACAAGTAATTAAGTGGTGGTTTGATATAAGGCAGAATCCAGAGTTTACAAAAGGTATGTTTGGAAATTTCTACAGGAGATGAACCTTGGCTCTAGGTGATTGTCACTACTGATCTCATATGGAAAAATGGGAAAAGAAGCTGTGGACAGATGGATGGATTGCAGGCAGATATGAATAAACACTTTCAGACATCATATATGAGTGGGGAAAATATTAAGTATGAAGTTATATTGAAGCAGATGGGAAAAGGCATCTGCACTTCTTGGAAAGGCATTAAGATTAAGGTAGTTTAGAATCCTTGCATGGAAGTGCCTACACATATTATTTTTATACTCCAGCAAGGATCAGTAAGATCTTTCCTTGATGAAAGCGATTTTTGATGGAGGTGTGATAGCAGCACTCGGGGGAATTTTGAGCACATTTTCTGGATTTCAGCACATTTTCTGGAGCTGCGAAAGGCTTAAACATTTTAAAGATGATCTGTAGGAGTTACTGAAAGTTATAAAAGGGGCAGATTTCACATAGACTTGGAGTGATTCTTATTGGGGTTAGGACAAAATGATACTTAGGCTGGGAAGTCAACTGAGTTAACAGAGAAAATACTGATGGCTAAAAAGGCTATAACCAGGAAATGGAAGAGGAGGTAGCAGCCAAAGATAATAGAAGTAAATTAACTAATGAATGCAACATGGGATGAGTCATATCATTCTGTAAGGGACCCCAGGCAAATACAAAACATACTAGAAGGGTGGATGTAATGTGGAAGTTCAAGAAATGAAAGACTGAGGTAAGGATGGTGCATAAGGGCTGTTTAATGTAAAAAAACATGTCTTGAACTATGGAGAAAAGGGTAAATAGTGTGAATAATGTGGAATAACGGCTGCTTAGATAAATAGGAGGTAACAACTAAGAGTACCTTGCTATGAACAATGTAAAGATGTTTACATAAAACATTGTCAATACTAGTACTGGGCTTGTCAGTACAGAATATGGACTGTTGATGAATCTTACAGTTAATGAGAAATGGAGTGTGTACTAGTGTAAGAGAAGTGCATCACGCATGAGATTTGCACAGTCTGTAGTGAAGGAACTGTAAAGCTGAAATATCTTTGGAAGGTTGGATGAGATAAGAAAGGGGAGAATGCATGGGCAGATGGATAACAAATGTGATGTTCATGCACAGCCTGTCTGAAATGACCAAAAATAAACTTCACCAGTCAATTTCTTGAAATGATGCTATTGTATGTGTCACTGTCTCTTTGTGGTGAGATTTCATCTAATTATTTTAACTTCTCTTTATTATTCATAACTGTTCTCCATTTGCTCAAACGTCATTGGGTCTTTCTCACATTATGTCATTTTCAAAATTGAATGCAGTTTTGCTAATGTGTTCAAACCAGTGCCCTTTATATCACTAGTTTGTATTATCTAACTGTGGAATCATTCTTCCTAAAAATAAAGCTATATGATTTGTATGACTTTGCCACCACCCCCTAAACCAAACAGCACAAGTCTGCATAACGGTAATGCCAATGGCCATATTGTTTTCTTTTGTGAATTATTATGAAAGTCACCATTAAATGTTTATTTCCAGAATGGATTCTTATGACCACAAGTTAAGAAGTTTCATATTATATATTTGAAACATAGTAATATTATTAATGATTGCAGATGTCTGATAGAAAGGTAAATATACTAATAAATATACTAATAAACGAAAAGCAAAACGGCTATACAGGTAAAACCCAGTATATAAAAAGAGAAGTATATGAGAGAAAACACTATACCGGGTACCACACAATAACGTCTTTATTTAAACAAAGTAAAAAGGAGAGGTGAGCGCTTTCGCAACCTTCGTTGCTTCATCAGACAAAGAATTAACTGTTCAACTGCTTGTTTTATATCACTCTCAGTCAAAAAAATGTTTTCCAATTAGTGACATCATACAACTTTTGAAAATTTAAAGGCATATATGACAAGAATATTGTAAAATACGCATATGAATATAAAATATATACGAAAATGTAAAGTATGTTCATATTTATGCATATCTAATTTAAAACAGTTAAATAATCTCATTAAAAATGCACATATATAAAAAATGCATATAAATAAAAATGCATAGTATATTCATATTTATGCATATCTAATTTAAAACAATTAAATAATCTCATAAAAATGCATATATATAATATATATATATATATATATAAAAAGAATGCATAATACAAAAACAAACAAGAACAAACACATGTCTTTTCTGATAAGAATCCATTTATTAGTCAGCTTTTATGGTATACACGTTTTGTGGATGATGTTTTTTTTATTATGAAAAGGCAATATATCTGAGCTTATATTATTTATTAACTATTTGCATACAACTACTGATTTTCTGAGATTCACATACAAATTTTCTACATCTGAGATTGATTTCTTAGATGTACATATAATCAAATCAGAGTTGACAGGTTTTACCAGCAAAGTTTTTCACAAACCCACGAAGAAAAATACATACCTTCACAAAACCAGTATGCATCCTAGACACATTCCAAGAAATGTGCTCAAGGGGCAGGTATACAGAACATTAAGATTACACAACAATGATAATGATGCAGTACTAGCTTTGAATAAATTGAAAACTGATTTTTTAAGAAGAGGATATCATATGGATGAAATAGATAGAACTATTTCTGATGCTTGGACACTCAGGGACTCTAAATGTAAAGCGTATTTTCAATCTTCTAATTCTATTACATCAGATAGCAGTAATTTGAGAAATAATACACAAAATAATAGCATTAGAGCGTTTTTTCAGTATGCTAGTAATGTTAATCAGTATACTAATATTATTAAACAACATTGGCACATTTTACATGAGATTCCTTGTTTACATTCTTTCATTGGTAATGCACCTAGTTTCAGTTTCAGAAATAATCTAACATTAAAACAACAATTATGTAATAAAGACGTCAAAAAAACTACCTATAATTCCAGACGCAAAGGTACTTTTCCTTGTAGGTCTTGTACTGCTTGTACACATATTCATAGTACTACACCATATATTCATCCTGTTAGAAATTTTACACTATACTCTCATTCATATGCAGACTGTAAAACCACAGATGTTATTTATTTTGTTTCTGCCAAATATGTCATGCCTTCTATATAGGAAAAACAAATAGAAACTTAAAGGATAGAATATTGGAACACATAAGAGACATCAGAAATAACAAAACTACTAGTGCGCTTGCTCAACATGTTTTAAACACTGACCCTTCACACTCTTTCAAGTTCTTTGTTTTACAACATATACATAGAAATGTGAGGAGGAGATATAGGAAATTTCACAGAGAGCCAAGAACAAAGATGGATTATCAAGCTCAATGCTGATAGATATCCAGGCTTAAATGGTTGTACATCACTGGTTCCATTCCTTAAAGCTAGACGCCTTCAACACAATTAATTTTTGCATAAAAAAAAATATATATATACATATATTTCTTTTATTATATATTTTGTATTATGCATTCTTTTTTATATATATATATTATATATATGCATTTTTATGAGATTATTTAATTGTTTTAAATTAGATATGCATAAATATGAATATACTATGCATTTTTATTTATATGCATTTTTTATATATATGCATTTTAATGAGATTATTTAACTGTTTTAAATTAGATATGCATAAATATGAACATACTTTACATTTTTGTATATATTTTATATTCATATGCGTATTTTACAATATTCTTGTCATATATGCCTTTAAATTTTCAAAAGTTGTATGGTGTCACTAATTGGAAAAAAAATTTTTTGACTGAGAGTGATATAAAACAAGCAGTTGAACAGTTAATTCTTTGTCTGATGAAGCAACGAAGGTTGCGAAAGCGCTCACCTCTCCTTTTTACTTTGTTTAAATAAAGACGTTATTGTGTGATACCCGGTATAGTGTTTTCTCTCAGAAAGGTAAATATGTTCTTTATTGATAAAAATAAAGCCAGGAAACACTAGAAATGTACTTTTCTGCGGAAAGCCTGGACTGAATCTATCAGTGATTGCTTAGTAATTTGTTAAATCTTGTTAGAGCCAAGGTTGTCTATATCACCCACAGGGACTTGATTCTTCCGCATTTCAGACCCTCTTTGTTAATTACAGCTGAAAACCAGAATTAAAGTACAGAGAGTATGACCCGAATGTTAACCTCAATGACAAAATGGCACTTAATGACAAGTGCTTGCCATCACGAGGTTTGCAAGCTTCCTTCTTAGGAATATTTCCCATTACAAGGCACTTGTACAACCTAAAGGTCTGTCCATGGCAGTACATGTCCTGATTTCATTGACAGTGGACTACAACAACTTCTTATGACAAGGGCTTACAGACTATGCTGCAAAACTCCTCTTCTCAATTGCTAAGAGGTAGAATGTGTTACCATCATATTTACAGGAGTCATTTGAGTCCTCAATAGCTGCATGTATTTAGTAAAGTAACATATATGTAGTTTTAGTCCTTGTTTAATTTTTCTATACAATATGGATCCCTCTAAGAGAACTGTCCGCATCCTACAGTGGGCTTGATCCATGAGGAGTCAGCTGGGCAGTAGGGTAGAATCATACCTCTCAATTGTACAGATTTTTGCAGAATGTCCATACGTTTCCTCATATGCTTGGTCCAGTTTTCATAAAAATGTGGTCTTCTGGCAAACTAAAGGCAAATCATTAAAGACAGAAGTTAGAAAATAATGAAAAACATTTGAGTTTTAGACGTCATACGATTCAGAAAATTCATGTTAATGCAAAACCTGTTATTCTATCAACTTTCTAATTGTGTAAGATAAATATTTAAAAATTGTCCTGATTTTTGTGCCTTTGTCCCACTTTTATTCCTGACCTTGTTCAAATTTCTTGCTCTAAGAGGTTGAGAGGTATGGAGAGAATAGCATTTGCCACCTTACCTATACTAATGGAGGTCTTGGGATCCCTTGCACAGACAACAGGCCAAGGTGGAGAGCATGAACTCCAGCAAGAAGTAACACATTGGAAGATAACTGACAGAGAGTTCTACATCAGTCGCCATCCTAAACAAAGGGCAGGAATGTGCGAAGGAGGAAAATAAATAAAAAAAACCTCACATTGGTAACAGGATGGCTCCATACTGGATCATCCAAATCACTTTTTCTGTCAAGCCCTCAAATCTTCAACAAATACATCCCTATTAAGCAGCAGGAATTTAGACTAGGAGACAAGCCAGTCATGTGCCAGGGAATTTGGTTGAAAAAGCTCAAGGAGGGGCTCTGGGACATGGCAGATGGCTGAAAGTAATAGGTGAAAAAAAGTACTTAAAAAAAACTGCCTGCACCTTACTGTCCCATATGCTGCCTTTGTTCTGCCACCCACATGTGTCTGGTGGTTGGAAGGGCATGGTCTGAACTTTCTGTAATTCATTCTTTTGCCTGACTGGCAATGCGCATCATGACTTAATTATATAGATGGTTCCAGGATGCTCAACACTCAGTGGATTTATGAACCCCATTTGTATCATCTGGAACTTTGAATTTATTGAGATGCCTCAGTGACATAGGTTTTTTTTTATATCTTTGTTATGTTTTATGTCTTAATTTGTAATACTCCCTATGTATATCCACTAAGCAGTCACGAGACTATGCAAATGGAAAAGCTTGGGACTGTCACTCACTTCTACAAATAACCTTGTCTCTCATCAGAATCACATTATACACATTTCTCTGGTGTCCAATAGGGAACTGGTGAAATTTTTTTGCTAATAGACAGATGCCCCGCCACTCCCCCTATGAGAGGTGAGCAGACTGTACTGCTTTGGTCCTATACTATGCCCCTGCCAGCTACATTAGACACCTAACTTGTTATGCAAAATGGAGTCATCTTTGTCATAATCAGAAATTTACAACACTATCCCAGTATAGCTGCTTATTTCTAAAGCAGTGTAGTTAACTTGAACACAGACTTTAAATTGCAAGTGTTTCTGTGTCAGCATCCTCACCCATGGTCGTGAACTTTGTGTTGTAACCAGAGGTATGAGATGAGGTTCAACCCCTTAAGCAAGGACCCTACAACAGATCCAGGAAACACTGGAGAGATAATAACATCTCAGCTTGTCTGTAAGTGCCTTGGAATTCACAAGCATGACATGGAAACCATTGCTGAGAAAAGTGAAATCAGGATTTCACTGCTAAGCATGCTTCTACCATGACCCAGATGAGGACAAGCATGCTAGAAAATACTAGATAAATCATTGAGGAAGACTTTTGCAATACAGACAATCATACAGGATTGTGACCAGATCACTGATTATGATCAGTTTATTATGTGTCTGAAAATTAACATTGAAAGTGAAGCTTAAGAGGTGAATCTAGGAATCCATTGAGAAAGCAAACAACAAAATGAAGTTGTAATGGTTGACCTGACCATAATTTTGTGTTATATATGGCAAGTTTTAGCCGTGCCTACATATTACAAGTTAGGTAAAAAACATATAAGCAAAAGTCTTTAGAGATGCAATACAGACAGCATTCAGAAGTGAAGAACACCTTTTATGAAATAGCAGCTTTAAAAGCTCTTTACACAGTAACCACTTGAAATGTTGGGATCCACTAGACTGAGTCTCAAATATGGAAAATGAATGGCTGAAAGAAAGAACGTACATATACTAAGTCTGAGATCCCATTTCTTGGAATATTCCCTCTTTCCCAAGGTATGGAGATCATAGAGTTGGTATAAATAAGGTGGGGAGGTGTGTGGGTTTCCCCCTCCCTCTGCAAAAAGAAATTTAAAGGAAAAAAAGTGATTTTTGAGATTTGCTCTTTTCCTGTATTTTTGGTCTATTTTTTTAGCTTATCAGCAATGGACATTTCAAGTGCTGACATTTCAACTGGGAGCCTGTTGCATACTTCACTGCCACAGTTTTTGGGGCAGGGCAAAGTGGGGTATACGTTTCAGAGCTCTCAGAATGTTTCTCTTTAGTGGTTTTAATCTGTGTGGCAGCAAGAGTCATGAGAATAGCAGGGTATTAACATATGAACCTTGCTGTTAGGTTGTTAAAAGACAAAGGTGCATAACAAGCTTAGTGTTTTGCAAACTTCAGTGTAATCGGTGTGCTCCATGGATTGCATATGCGTCAGTAGGTGCACCAGACTTCTACTTTTTTTAATTGCCACTCAGTCTGTGAGCAAAAGAACTAACTTCCAAATCTGGAAATTAGCAACAAAATAGGAATAGGCAAACAATCACATTATGTCTATGAAAAAAATATTTACTAGTTTATATCTTCTTGCATACCATGTAATGTCTCAGTGCATTATTTTAAAGCTGATTTACACAGGCAGCTCAGTGGATAAAAAAGGTAAAACATACAGACCATGCAGTAAAAAAAAAACTGCTGGAGATATCCAGCCAGACTAGAGTCTTCACTATTTTAAATCTTCAACCTCCTGTAGTGGCCCATGATATATATGCAAATGACCCCTTAAGGATATACTGGTGTTTCAGCTACATGGCTTCTGAATGCACATGACTTTATTTATTTATTTACTTTTAACTTTTTAAGCCTTTATGGATACATTCAGGCCTAATATTTGCATATATCTAATGGACTTCCAATACAGGTGTTTTATTTATTTATTTATTTTACATTTGTTGACCGGGCTAGTCTAACTGGATATATGTCCATTTTCAGTACAGGCCTGAGGAGATAAGCTCCAAGACATGATCAAATACAAAATATAAGTACAAACAATAAACAAACATCAGCTATTATAATAGAAAAATAGCAATTATCATAATAAAAAAATCATCAACAATGGTAATGTGCAGTAAAAACCTAGAGGTTTTAACAGGATGTACACTGAGGTCAAGAGTCAAAAACAGTGCAAATTGAATGTATGGAGACATAGTACAGGTTAAGTCAGAAAAAGAAAAAAGGAAGTTGGATATGTAGTGATGATACAATGGATTTACTTAACAAAAGGTATATAAAGAGGATAAAAATAATGAAAAAAAAGGTAGCTAAGAAAAACTATAATAAGACAGAAGATGTAACAGAGGATAGTAAGGACTAGATAGGTAAGTCGAGTTTGTAGAGGTAGAGGACTAGTCTGGTTTGGAACAGGGGCATAGCCAGTATGATTTGAGGTAAAGTTTGTCTGTTTTTAAAGAGAGATAAAGAGGTAAGCGAGGAGAGGTCATTAGGGAGAAGATTCCAGGATTTACCTACAGTATTAAGGAAGAGAGAATCCCCAGCCCTGTTATTAGGTTTAGAGGTGTATACAAGAAGTTTGTGTGATGAGCGTAAGGACCAGATTTTTATAGGGGGTGATGAGGCTAGATAAACTTGGAGTATTGGAAGGTTTATAAAGAATGTTGTGGGCAATGGTTAGTTGGTGAAATTTAATCAGGTGTTGTAGTTCTAACCATCCTAGCTGGTTTAAGTTTATGCAATGGTGGGTTCGAAATGGATTGCCTGTAGCAAATCATGCAATGTTATTATAGGACATCTCTAATTTGCTGAGGTTATTCTTGGAGAGATTAGTAAAAATGGGTGAGGCATAAAGGAGTGTAGAGATCAAATGAGTGTGAGTGATAGTATTTTTAGCAGTAGGGGAAAGGAAGGGTTTAATTCTATAGAGAGTGCCAATTTTTTTGTTGATGGTCTTTATAGTATTGTTGATGTGGATGTTGAAGTTCAGATTATTGTCGATGGTGACCCCTAGTAGTTTGGTGGTGGAGTCTGGAGATATTATAGTACCATTGGTAGATGTCACAGAGAAATGAAGAGGAGAGGACTTTTAAGTAGGAGTGAAGAGGAGGAGTTTGTTTTTTTTTTGGGTTCAAAAGACGGCAATGCTGAGTGAACCATTGTTCAACTATGTTGAATGCTTTTTGGGTGAGAGAGTGAAGGTCATTGGAGGATGTAGCTGAGCATAATAGTATGGAGTCGTCAGCATATTGTATGCAAGTGGCTTGTGGGATAGCTAGATGAAGGTCATTAATAAATATAGAGAAAAGAAGAGGTCCTAGTATGGACACCTGAGGGACACCTAAGGTAACGGGTAGATGGGTGGATAAAATGTTATGCCAAAGTACTGCTTGCTGTAGTTTGTCAAGGTAGGATTGGAACCATTTTATGGAAAGTGGGTCTAATGACAGAGATTTTAGTATGTTAATGAGAATGTGGTGGTTTACAATGTCAAATGCTTTAGACAGGTCGATAAATTGAGCAGAAGAAAGATTATTCAGGTTTCGGTGTCTGTTAATGTAGTCAGTAAAGGAAAGGAGGGCAGTGGTAGTACTGTGTAAAGGTCTGAAACCATGTTGACAGTTGGAAAGTAAATTGTTTTCGATTTAGTGGTGGAGTAGTTGCTTATGGATACATTTCCCCATAATTTTAGCTAAAGGAGAAAGTAGGGCAATGAGGCAATAGTGTGATAGCTCAGTGGAATGTCCACCTTTATGTAGGGGGATAATATGGGAGACTTTCCATAAGGTGGGGATGTAACCTTCAGTAATAGTTCTGTTGATCAGTATGGAAATAGTATAGGCAATAGCCTTGGATGATAGCTGTAGATATTCAGAAGGCAATAGGTCTGCAGAAGGAGAGCATGGTTTCAGTTTATTCAAAAGGGTTTGAATAAATGTGGTTGGGACAGGTTTGAAATGAAAAGTGTGGAGTGGGGTAGAGGAGTATGAAGGTAGTGTGAAGGTATTATGTGATAGTTGACTAGCTAGTGTTTGGATAGCATCTGTAAAGAAGGTATTGAAGGTATTAGCTGTATGGATGGGATTTTTCCACTCTGTATTTTGAGGGTTTGGTGTAGTGGATTGACCTGGGTGGAGTAACTGCTTAATGCCAGCCCAGAATTTCTGTGGGTTGTTGTAATTAGATTGTTGATATTGTAAGTAGTAGTTTTGTTTATCAGAAAGTATGGCCTTCTTAGTGTCATTTCTTAGCTGTCTAAAGGTTTGTTGGTCAGCAGGGTTTTTAGTCATTCTCCATTTGGCCCAATGTTTGTTTCTGAGATGAATTTTGTGTTTGGTTTCATAAAAAAGCCATGGGGCAGACTTGGCCTTAATTCTAATAGATCTGGTTGGAGCGTGGTTATTAAGAATGGCAAGGAAGGTAGAATTAAAGAAATTAATGGCATCATCTAATGGAAGTTGTTTTAAGGGAACCCAATTGCATGCTCTTAGTTCCATTTGGAATAGATCAGGGTTAAATTTCTTTTTGGATCTAATATGTCTGAAAGAGATTGGAGTGGGGGTGTTGGCTTTGTGTCTGATGTTGTAGGTAAGTGAGTGGTCACTTATATCAGGGAGGGTTCCAGAATCATAGTAGTGAGTATGATTGTTTGTGAGAATCCAGTCTAATGTTGTTGTTGTTGTTGTTGTGTCTTTCAGCTTTTCCCGGTTAGGGGTCGCCACAGCGGAACTCCGGTCGGCTAATGATTGGTAGTTGATTTTTATGTGCCGAGTTACCAGCTCTGATGCACAACCTTCAACAAAGGTACGCCCATTCATGCATGTCTCCATGCAGAAGACGCTCTAGCTGAGAATCGAACAGGACAGCGTCTTACTGTGAGGCGACAATGCTACCGCAGCATATGCTTGCTTTAAACAATGGGTTTATACAATGAAGACAAAAGTCTGATTAAGCCTTTCTTGCTGTGTTTTTTCTGAATTATTTTCAGTAGCTCAAACTATTTTGATTAATTGAAAAACTAATGAATTGCTGTTTTTAAAATGTGGAAGGGAACACTGCTGAATGAAATATTCAACATTTTACTTGGAAGGACAATTATCTGACAGTAGCTTCACAAAATTATAAAACAGATATGCAGGAATAACATTTTCTGAAGTTTAGTTTGGCTATCACAATAGCAACAACAACAGCATGATACATGAACATACTCATAATTTCTCAAAAATGCCTAGGACCCCCACCTAAAATTACATCAAACTATTTAAGAAACTATGTGCATTGTGATTATATCTCCTGACTTCTGAAACAGTTTCTGCATTGCTTTCATCAATGTTTTTACATTCTCATACTTGAAAATAATGTATATCTCTAAGAAGGTAGCTAGATAGCTATACAAAGATGACAGCTATCATTAACAAGAATGATACATACACATTGTGCTTCTCAGGAAATACAGTGTTTTCTGTACATTATCATTTTCTCATATGCTATTAAAGTCAGGAGAACCGATTAAACCAGAACCACCTTTATATAATGTAATGATTTAAACTTGATCTTTCCTGTTACAGCATGAGGAAGTTTAAACAGCTCTGATCTTCCATTACTCAGACATATTTCAGAACAATTAAAATGTATATTAAAAACAATCCAGCATATATATGTAAGCATAAATGATCTAATCATCCTGAAAATTATTTTATTTAACAGTAAAACAATGCCTGCTTTTGCACACAGTTAATATCATATCGTGTCTTCAGGTAAATTGCCATTTTAAAAAGGTTTAAACACTTTGGTTTCCATTTCTTTATTGTATTCTGGAGTAAGCAAAAAGACTCATTAAAATAAAATGAATTTTTCATCAGTGACCTAAATGTACTATTGAGGTTAAGTGACTTGCTTACTGTCACACAGTATGAAAGTGGAAGTTGTAGAAATTAAACTTAGGCCTGCCTGCCATCTGTGGTAAGTTAATATACAGCACGATATTCTGACCTTGAGGCTGCTTCAAGACAAAATGCTTGTTTTTGATTTCCTTGCCTTTTCTTGTCCATATGGCAACTGTAAATGCAGAGTGTCAACCACTTAGAACAGATGTTTAGGTAAATAAGAATATTACTGTTGGAAGAAAATAATAGTTATATGAAGGATGAATAAATGGGAGTAACACAAATGCATGTGTAGGCTGGAATAATTATATCCACATCTACCATATTTTAAAATTAGATATTTGAAATGGTAGTTTCTTCTAAAGCAAATTAAATTTTGATTACGTGCAGAGTATCTGAAGTGTTTTAGGTTGCTATGCAACTAATTTCATTAGGAATAGAAGACATACATAGACATCTATCATGTTGGGTTATGTATCAGTGAACATGTGGTACCGTTTAGTTCTCTCTGCAGCGAAGCCTTTGCCAGTATGAAACTGCATAGGTTAGTTTATATTTTGTATGCAGGGCTTCTGCTATATGTTCATAACTGCTTTTTCTGAGGAAGGGTTAGTAAATAAAGAATATACTTTTATGGATCTAAAGTTGGTGCTTGTCACCTTTTTAAAAGAAATATTGATATCACTGGAAGTGAAATTTCTTGTGGCAGCTGTGGTTTTGTTTGGATTAGTAGCATATAACTGTGTATTCTGAGAGCATGTATGGACCACATTGCCTACCTAGTCTGACCATTTCCTTGCTTATTGTATATATTAGAGATTGTTCTTAACCATTCACTTCTTTGTTTATTTCACACCTCATAAAATCCTATCTTGTTTTTCTCAAACCTTATATTTTTATGAATGTGTTACTCTTCAGGAAGGTGGTTTTAATCTCGCACTACCCTTTCTGTGAAAAATATTTTTTTTTTACTTTCCTAAACTTAACATCAAATTGTATCCCATTTTATTATTTTTAAAGAGGGTAGCAACATAGACTGTACAGCATTAGCCCACTTTTCCCATTTCACATGTGTTTGGGGTGTTATATCAACAGTTGCCATTTCTCTTGAATTAGTGCCACTCTCATGCGTTTTGTGGCAGTCATGTATGACTGTCACAGGTCTTCTGTCACACAATCTATCCATTCATTGGCTATATACCCTTAGCTTCATTTGTCATCTTCATTTATTCTTTAGAAATTTGTCTTCTGATCTCCTACACATGAGACTGAGCAGTCTGGTCTCCCCATCCTTCTCTGTAATTAGTGGTACTTCGGCTTCAGCTGTGGTGTTTTCAATTCTTTATCTGTACCAAAATGTACACCCTGCTACCCATCAGTGGCAGTTCATCTCTGTAGCCCCAAATTTCCTTTGTTACTCTGCCTTCACTGCTCAGTGGTCTATGTGCTGCACATAAGAATTTAGCACACCACTGTGTTGTACATCTTACCTTTCAGCTTCTTTGGAATTTTTCTGTCACACACTACTTTTGATACTTTATGACAGCTGGCTGCAGCACCTCTGATTCTAGCACTGGCATTCTCATTCAGACTTCCATTCTTTTCACCCATGCCTCCCAGATACTTGAAGGTGTCAAGCTGTTGCAATATTTTTCTTTATACCATAATTTTCAGATTCTTTTGCTTCCGCAGTTTCTTGCTATTACCATCTTCTTGCTGTACTTCATTTCATCCTATTTTTATTTCATTTTTTTTTCATTCTAGTCCCTAGTTATTTGCTGATACTCCTATTCAGATTCTGAGTACAGTGCCATATTGCTTGCATATTACAACTTTGTTGATCTGTCCTCTTGTACCTGTTGGGTAGTGTAGTCATTTACCAGTATGAACGGGAGTGGGCCTAGATCTGAATGCATACCCACTCTGATTGTGAGGACCTCTGTGAGTCCAAACACTATTTGCACTTGTGTCAGTGGATCCTTATGCATATCCTGCACTGATATCACCAATGTATCCAGGACATCAAACTATTGCAGGACTGTGAGAAAACACATTTCTTGGAACATGTTGACCTTGCCATATGCTTTCTCTGTGTCAAGAAAGGGCCAGTTTGACTCTTAACTAATCTTGAGTTTCTTATCTACCATCTGTGTTACTGCAAATATCAGTTCTTCTTCATCCTGATGTGAATCAGCACTGCTCATCCCTCATCTTGTATCATTTTATTGCATTTTGGATGCATTTATAAATCAACCTCTGCAGTACTGTCATACAGAGTGACAGGAGTTTGATACCTCTGTATTGCCAGTATTTGTGAATGTCTCCTTGTCCCTATAAGTGTCATTAGAATACTTTTTCTCCACCAATCTGGAATATGCCTCCCCCCTCATACCATGATGAGTACCCACAGGAGGTACATCTCCGTTAAGGCACATAACAACAGTATCTGTTGTAACTTCATTAGTGCTATAACTAGGGCTGGGCATGGGCATTGTTGCCCCCCGAGTGCAAGCGATTAGGTGTATGATAAGTAGGTGTCAAAAGTACTGCAGTGAAGCACTGACATCGATTAATGAAGGATACTATGGTTTCATAAATGAATGTGGAAACTGCATTTTAGGTCATGACTGAAGGGTTCACTGTGTGAGAATGGAGTGGGAAACAAGTTTAACAAGCTGCTTGTTACAAGGTTACAGGAGCATCAAACACTTTTTTTTTAATTTGTTGTTTAATGTTTGTCATCTTTGTTTGAGAAGACTATTTTTATTTTTTAAACTGCTTTTAGTTAGGTTGTCACTTTCTCTAACTTTATTTGCCTTCAGGTGCTATGTACTACTAACTAGGGTGGGTTCTCCTTCCTCTTTTATTCTAGGCTGTGGATACAGAAGGAAACTTCTGTGGAGTTTTCTTCATTTAGAAATGTCTTGAAGTTTTCATTCCATCTGCCCTGATTGTCTCTGGAATATTGAGCAGATTATTACTAGCATAGTTTATGAAGGGCTTCTGACTATCCTCTTTCTCTGTCTGTCACTGGTTTTCAGCATGATAAAGCTGATTTGTACCATCTACTAAGTCACTTTCCAGAAGCTGGTAGAGATTCCTTGATGCCTTGGTTTTCAGATGCTTTCTTAGATTCTTTGATAAGCAAGCAGTGTGTCTCCTTACCCTGTGCATCTTTACTATTATCCACTTCCTATATTTCATCTTTCCTTTTATAACGTCTTGGACTTCTGCATTATACTACCAGTTTTTCTTATGTACCTTCATTTCATCCATACCTAGCTCGACCACGTATCTGTTCGATCATCTTTATTAATGATGTTTTTCAGATACTGCCATTTTTCTTCTGCTCAGTCTGTTTCATCTTCATCCTGAGATTCTTGCTCGATGAGCATTTCCTTAAATCTTATGTGCTTTTGTTCCAGTCAGTTTCCAGGTTATCAGTCTAGTTTATTTTAATCTCAGAACCTTCTCTGACTAATGCTTGAACCTGCATGTGGCTACCAGTAATGTTTGCTGTGCTGCCAGCCATTTCAGTAGTAATGGCTTTGAAATCTGTAAAATTACCCAAAGTCACCACCTTAATAGAAGGTAGTCTACCTGAATTACATCCTCTGCCTTTCTTGATTGACCATCTATTAGGTATTATTAAGTCATTTGCAAGACAAAAATCAAGAGCGGCCTCTCCTTCATTATTCATTTTTTTCTTAAGGTGCGTGAATCAAAGCAATCCTCATATCCAGCTGTCTGCCCTCATATGAACAGTCAGGTCACCCATTATCACAAAACAGCTTACTTTGTCCCATATTATTGTGGAAACACGTACTTACTACTACTGCATATGTTCTCCTTAGGGATATCAGCTGTTCAAATGCAGGGTACAACTGACACAGATACCTGCATATTGTTTGTCTGAATGCATCCTCCTGCCATTTACATGTGCACTCCAGGACACCCAACATTGCAAAGGCAGTCATCATATTTATGTTATCTTTTGTTTTTGTGGTTGACAGTGTTGCTGAAACACAGATGAATTCAGGTTGTTGAGACGTATTGACACTGTCACCTTCCTGAGTCATCCTACACCACTTGCCCAGGATGACGCCACCACCTGGCTTTTTATTGGTTAATTGGTTAATTTGTTTAAATCAGTTTACTCATCTGCTACTGTTGTATTAAAAAAAAAAAAATTAAAAATACACTTCATGCATCACCGCTTCGCTAGGGTTAAACTATTCCTGGCACCATGAAGTCTGCTCTTCAAATTTTCCCTTAGCCAGTTTTTTTTAGTTTTAGCACTCAAATCCAATTTTTTGAGCTCAGCACTTGTTCAGAACTTGTTGTAAGCACTAAATAAGCTACAAATTACTACAGCACTCAACATTCCTCACTTGTCTAGAGGAAAACAGTTTTTAGTACTTAATAAATAAGCACCTATCCAGGCATGTCTAAGGGTAAGCTCCTGGTGTTTTCTCCTGTCTACCTGGGCATCTTGGGGCAATGCAGCAATTGCCTCATGTACAAAGACAACCCTCTTTTCTTACCACCCAACACTACAACCTGTGAGAGATGCAATTATATAGCCAAACTGGAAGCAAAGCTGTATTCACCCAAGACTGGGCTAGACAGTCAAGAGGAGAAGGTAAACACTTGCACCACACCACACTCATCACATAGTCCCTCAAAACATACACCACGAAAACACACACATAGCAACACAAAACACACACCAGCATTCACGGAGGCTCTCAATAAAAATCTGCTCAAGCAACAGAGACCTCCAAAGCAAAAATGCAAGCAACCTCCACCCCCTCCAACACAACCCAAATGACACATAGCCCACAAACTCAGTGTGCCACTCAACCACAGCCCAAGAGGCATAACAACATACCCAACACTCTAGTCATAGGTGACTCGATAGTCAGGCACACTGATGTTCCACTCACCAGGCTAAACAAGGAGAAAATTACTGTCAGCTGCCTGTTGGGTGCCAGGATCTGCCACATAATGCACGCACTCAGGTCACTCCACAACAAGTACAAATATGACTCTGTCATAGTCCA
Organism: Protopterus annectens; assembly: GCF_019279795.1. Lineage (NCBI taxonomy): Eukaryota > Metazoa > Chordata > Ceratodontiformes > Protopteridae > Protopterus > Protopterus annectens. The sequence continues at coordinate 58,462,026 of NC_056742.1, read as the reverse complement.
TGTTGGTGTGAATGACCTGAGACATACCTCCCTGGACTACATGAAAAGAGACATGGAGGAGCTCTCCAATTTTGTAGCCCAGGCAGGTATGACCTTAGCCCTGAGTAGCATCTTGCTATCACCCAGAATGATACCACAGTACAAGGATAAAATGATTGATTTCAACAATTGGCTAAGCTTCTGGTGTCATTCTAAGGGGATCCAGTATCTGTCTGCCTGGGATGACATGATCGACAGACCACGATGCTTTGCCAGAGATGGCCTGCACCTGTCACCCTTGGGATTCCAGATACTGGCTAAGGCTCTTGCCACCCCTATAGTGCCTTTTTTAGGCAAGGTTCAAATGATAAATTCATCACTGTAACAGGTACAAGCAAGCAAAATCTGAGGATAATGCTACTCAATGCTAGAAGTCTAAACCTCAAAATACATTCACTCGAGGCACTCCTTAAAATGGAGAACATCGACATCTGTGCAGTGACAGAGACCTGGTTCAAGGATCCGGAGAGCACCCCTGCAATGCCAGGCTATAATTCATACCACACCTTTCGGCCACCTAACCTGGACTGAAACACTAAAGGTGGAGGTGCGTCCATATTCATTAAGGATATCCACACCTCCAGGCTAGTTGCTCAGCATAATGCATCCGTGATTATCCAAGTGCAACTAACTCTGGGCAAGACCACAATTCAAATTGTAACTTGCTACAGATCCCCCACCATGCCCCAGGATTCCCACTCCTCATTTCTTGATACACTGGAAAATATTAGGGTACAACCCAACACCCTAATAATGGGTGATTTCAACTACCCCACCCTTAACTGGGAAAACTACTCATGTACCAGCTCTTTTTCTCAGCATTTTCTGGAATTCATAAATTCCAACGCCTTGGATCAACTTATCCACACCCCCACCAGGGGCAGCAATATCCTAGACCTGGTCATTACCAACATGTGTGACTGGTGTTTGACACCAGAGGTCAATTCCTCATTGGTCCAATCTGACCACAAGCTAATCAACCTAAACATCCACATCCCACCACGACCCCCCCATTAGGGAAATCACCATAAAAAATTTCTCCAAAGCCAACTTCACGCTTCCTAAGACAGAAGTGGAAAACCTCATGACACCCATGCAGGTGGTCAATATCGGTACGGCTGCTGAATCCTACAGAAATACACTTTATAAGCACTTACACGAGTGCATGAATTGTGCTATACCTAACAGAACCAAGATGCTATCCTTCAAAAAAAGGAAGCCAGTCTGGTGGTCCCCTGCCATAAACAAATTCTATGACAGAAGAAAGAAACTGTTGCAAAAGAGCAAAATCCCATGATTAGAGGAACTCCATGGTCAGCCTCAGTAAGAACCTGAGATTCCTCATAAAATTCTCCCAAGATAGTTACTAAAACAAAATCGCCACTGATTCTAAAGACAGCCACAAAGCATTATATAGCTATGTCAAGAATCTCAATGGCAACACTCAGACCTGCTCTGAGTTACAGCACAATGGCACTAAATATACAGAACCAAATGATATTGCCAACATCCTGGCAGATAGGTACAGTGCTAATTTTAGCCCCCCTCTCACCCCCTAAAGGGCCCATCTCTATACCGGAAGAATGCAAAGTTCCTGTAATCATGGCTGCACAGGTAAAAACCACACTCTTCAAAGCCAAGAACACAGCATCCATGGGACCTGACAACATCTCAGGCATTCTACATGAACTACAGAATGAACTGGCACTCCACCTAAGCACCATGTTCAATCATAGCCTCACCTCAGGCTTTGTGCCCACTGAATGGCGCACAGTCACGGTAATCCCACTCCACAAAAGGGGAGCTACCATGGCTTCTGGGAACTAGAGCTCCATTAGCCTAATGTGCCCAGTCTGCAAGTCCATAGAATGTATCATCATGGAACTTATAAACAAAGACATTGGTAATCTCCAAACTTTGGACCCCACCCAGTTTGGGTTTGTAAAAAGCAGATCATGTCTCCTAAACCTGATAGACTTCCTTGAAGCAATCACCAAAGCCGTAGATGAGGGCAAGGTGGTTCACATAGCCGCCAAGGCTTTTGACACCATCCCCCACTCTGGAATTATAGATAAACTCACTAAAGTAGGTATAAATCCCTATGTCACAAGATGGGTTGCCAACTGGCTCACTGAAAGAACCCACACTGTGAAAGTAGCAGACACCAAATCTGACTTCAGACCAGTGACAAGTGGAGTACCACTGGGTTCAGTCCTGGGTCCTCTCCTGTTTGGTATCTACTTTTCTGAAGTGCAGGCTAACACAGAAGGTCATTGGCTAACAAAGTTTGCAGATGACTGCAAACTAGGAGACATAATTGAAACTCCTAATGATGTTGACATCCTACAAAAGGGCCTCACTGAACCATTGCCTGGTGTCAAAGCCATGGCCTCAAGCTCAATGCCAAAAAGTGCATTGTCATCCACTTTGGTAAATACTCTGTATCCATGAGCTACCACAGAGGTGGTAGTCTACTTAACACCGAAAGTGTGATAAGAGACCTTGGGACACAGGTGGACAGTAGTCTCTCCTTTGATAACCACATTGCCACAGTAGTCAGGAAATCCTTCTACATGGCACACACCTCATCACAAAAGGTTTCTCATCCAGAAAAAAAAAAGAGATCATTGTTCCCCTCTACTTATCACTCATTAGACCCATTATAGAGTACAACGCCCCTTTTGGTATGTACCTCACAATACATCTCCAACAACTGGAAAGGCCTCAAAAATACCTCACAAAGAGAATTACCAGCCTCAAACAGATGCCCTACTCAGGCCGTCACAAAAAACTCCAGCTTTACTCCGTCACATATCGCCTACTCAGAGGCAATCTCTGCCTAACATACAAAGCTATGTCAAACCCAGAGCTGTTGGACATGCTCCACTTAAAGAAATCCCAATCCCTCTGAGCTACACATTCTAGGGATCTAAACCTTGTCACCACAATAAACAGAAAGTGCTGGAGGGATGGATTCCTGTTCCAGAGCCTTCCCATACTCTGGAACAAATTGCCTATCTATATCAAACAAAGCTCCTCATTAGCACTCTTCAAGAAAAATCTTGATGATTGGATGGGAAATAGGAAATTCACCCCGGGGATCACCTCTGTGGCTCTGCTCAACAGGGACACAGGAAAATAATTTTCTTGGGTGGCGAAAGCCAGAGTACCTTTTTGGCTAGTCTTGTATAGGCCCTAGGGCCAATAGCCTAGTACCTACCTATGAACCTATTAACCTATGAACCTGCTCTGCAGTATGCACACCTGTCAGGGAGAGGTTTTCCATGATGAAATCTCTACTCTTGAAAAAAGAGCTTTTAAAAATAAAATAATTTGCTTGCGAGTCCCAGAATGAACTGTGCATGCGTGCTCAGTCATTTCTGGGTGTCTGTAAATCTGGACTGCTGTTTAACCAGTCCAGATTACAAAGAAAAGGCATCTGTACACTGAGGCTCAGAAGTCTATGCAGTTTGTAACCACATAGAATAGAAGGGGATCGGACAGCAACATCTGCAGTCACGTACATGGGGATACAAGACACCACATACATGGATAGTTACTGATTGTCTCTGCTGCTGCAATTGAATGTAGATGTAGGGAAATTTGTATTTCAATGAAGCTGCAAGGGAAGTGTGTGTGTGTGTGTGTGTGTGTGTGTGTGTGTGTGTGTGTGTGTGTGTGTGTGTGTGTGTAATGCCCCAGTTAAACATACCTGGTGGCTAGATTTACTCAGGCTCAAACCCTGTACCTTGGGTGCAAGTATCAAGAGCCTGAATTCCCTACCCACCACCCCTTGTGAAATTGTCCAGATTTTTGCCTCATATTTATGTTCTGTTCCTCATAAAATCTGTGGTTTTCTGGATTTTTGTAATCAGTGAAGGATTGACCGCTAACTAATGATAGGCATTTGAACTTCAGACTTCATATTCTTCAGAAAATACACGGTAACACAAAACCTTTTATTCTAGCAATTTTCTAAGTTTATAAGAGGAATATTTTAAATTATTTCCTATTTTTGTGGCAGTATTCCCCCATTATTCGCTTTGTCCAAGTTTGTTGTGCTAAGAGGTTGAGAGCTATTGTGAGAACTGAATTCACTAAATGATAGCCATTTAAGTTTCAGTCTTCATGTTTTTCAAGAAATAGCTGATGTGGCATACTGGTATGTTGTTCTGACTATAGTGCACAGAGTCCTGAGTTCAAGACTTAGCAGTGAAATACATGGTAGTAACACATTTTATTCTAATAACTTTCCAAGATTATACAAGCAATATTTAAAATGTGTCCATGGTTTTTGGGCTTTCAACCCCCCCCCCCACAATAAATATTGGCTTTTTCCAGATTTCTTGTCCTGCAAAGTTGAGAGATACAGTTGAGTGTCGAGTGGATTTTACAAGGAGTTGAGAGATTCAGGGGAAGAGATGTTTAGTGCTGCTTATTCTGAGTCTGCTTGTATTGTTAATAACCTAACAGGCTGAATACTTGTGTTTGATGTAGAAGGCTGTGAGTTCTACTCTCACAGTATGTAGATGCATTGCTGATACTATAATGTGTTATACTTTTAAAGGGGGTGGATGCTGCAGTCCTGAGAATGTCCTCTTTGGTGGAGATACCTTGTAACTATGAACCTGTTATCAGTTTGCTATCCATTCTCTATTGCAATATTACTAGTTTATCAAATTTTTAATGTAACATAGGCAATTTATTCCTCAAGGGCAACAGGCACTTTATTTGTAGATGAAACAATGAAATATAAAGTTTTTTGCTAGCAGCAACCTCTTCATTAGTTACATGTATCTTTAATGTGGAGTTATTTAGATGACTTTTACTTTTGCAGAGATTATGCATATTTACTGATACTGGTGGATTGTAGAAGTATGAGTAGACTTTTATTGTGGAAATGTTCTGTATTGGGAAGTTTTGTCATTATCGGTGCATGCATTTTGTTTCATTGTTTACTGGAAAATGTTCAAAACAATAAATTTTAAATGTCCTCTAACAACTGTACTGTATTATACAAGGAATACAGTTTAATACAATCAGGAAGGTGTTTATTGATAATCTGATCAGCTCAGGTACACCCCCTCCCAGTTCTTGGTTGGATGTGTTCGATTAGGAGCCAGTTAAATCAACTGTATACAAGCACAAACTTTTTTTGTTACTGAATATTTTCACTGATTGAGTCTGAATGCTACTGAAATTGATGAAGCCAGATTGAAGCAATCACTTACTCTTAGATACCCATTTTCTTTTGGGGGGGAGGTATTTATTGTCCACACCTAGGGAGCTAAGTCCGTCGTGTAGGATTTCTGTCGGACAATTCTTCCGGCTGAACTATACCTCTCAACTGTCCAGATATTTGCAGAATGAATACATTTTTGCTTCTTATATTTGGTTTGTTCCTCATAAAATTTCTTATTTTCTGGCAAATCATTTAGGAATGACGTCACTAAATAATGACAGATATTGAGTTTCAGACTTCATACCCTTCAAAAAATGCATGTTAAAGAAGACCTGTTATTCTATCAGCTATCTGTTTATACAAGAGCATTTTTTATTACTGTTTGTTTGTTCCCCCAATATATTTGGCATTGTCCAGATTTCCTGCATTAAAAGGTTGAGAGGTACGCACAAATAAATCGCTTTATAGAATTAGGTATATCCAAACCTCTCAATTGTCCCCAATTTTGGCTCAAAATGTTGCTCTCCCGCTAGTAATCCCTCTGCAAAATGGCAATTTTGGAAGAAATGTGGAGGGTTTACAATTAATAATTGTAATAATCTGAGTTATAAATTACTTTTCTTTCAGAAATACATGTAGATTCTTATTTTGTCAGCTGCTCAACTTAACAGTACTAATATTAAAAAAAATATCACTTCTTTGACAGGTTCCCAGCTGTATTGTGTGACTATTTTATATTTGCATCACATTTTTGGTCCGTTTTTCATAAAATTGTGTTTTTCTGGGAAATTAGCAGCAAATCATTGAAGATTGAAGTTAGGAAATCATAATCATCATCATCTTCTTTCGGCTGTTCCCGTTAGGGGTCGCCACAGCAGATCACCTGTTTCCATTTCTTCCTGTCCTCTGCATCTTGCTCTGTCACACCTACCACCTGCATGTCCTCTCTCACCACATCCATAAACCTTATCTTAGGCCTTCCTCTTTTCCTCTTACCTGGTAGCTTCATCCTTAGCATCTTTTTCCCAATATACTCAGCATTGCTCCTCAGCACATGTCCAAACCAACGTAATCGTGCCTCTCTGGCTTTGTCTCCAAACCTTCCAACCTGTGCTGACCCTCTAATATACTTATTCCTAATCCTGTCCACCCTCGTCACACCCAGTTCAAATCTTAACATCTTTAATTCTGCCACATCAAGCTCAAACTCCTGCCTTTTTGTCAATGCCACTGTCTCCAACCCATATAACAAAGCTGGTCTCACTACCCTCTTGTAGACCTTCCCTTTCACTTTTACAGGTACTCATCTGTCACAAATCACTCCTGACACTCTTCTCCACCCACTCCATCCTGCCTGTACTCTCTTCTTCACCTCTCTTCCACACTCACTGTTACTCTGAACTATTGACCCCAAGTATTTAAACTCATCCACCTTCGCCACCTCTACTCCTTGCATCCTCACCATTCCTCCATCCTCCCTCTCATTCACACACATATATTCCATCTTAGTCCTGCTGACCTTCATTCCTCTTCTCTCTAGAGCTTATCTCCATCTCTCCAGAGTCTCCTCCACCTGTTCCCTACTCACACTACAGAGCACAATGTCATCTGCAAACATCATAGTCCAAGGGGACTCCTGTCTAATCTCGTCTGTCAACCTGTCCATCACCATTGCAAATAAGAAAGGGCTCAGAGCTGATTCTTGATGTGACCTCACCTCCACCTTAAACGCATCCGTCACTCCCACCGCAGACCTCACTGCTGTCACACTACCCTCGTACATATCCTGTACCTCTCTTATATACTTTTCTGACACTCCTGACTTCCTCATACAATACCACAACTCCTCTCTAGGCACCCTGTCATATGCTTTCTCTAAGTCTACAAAAACACAATGCAACTCTTTCTGACATTCTCTGTACTTCTCCATCAACACTCTCAGAGCAAAGATTGCATCTGTAGTGCTCTTTCCCGGCATGAAACCAAATAATAGCAGACATTTGAGTTTCAGATTTCATACCCTTCAGAAAATTCATACTAATACAACACCTACTATTCTATTATCTTTCAAGTTTATAAGAGGGATATTTTTAAAAAAATGTTCTTATTTGTGGCCTTTTGTCCCACTTCTATTTATGGATTTTTCCAGATTTCTTGCTCTGAGGTTGAGAGGTATGACAAATGTGCCAGGGCCAGCTCTGTCTGCCAGAGACATTTCAAATTGTGACATACTTGTACCCCACTCACCCATGTTGTGACTCTGCATGTGTCAAAGCAAGGCAAGGAGCAGTTATGCAGTATAAGTGTGCAGAGTATCCCCCCATCCAAGGTAGACACACGTACTACAGTGGCTTTTCATCTGTCCTTGATTTTGCAAAATGTTCTGGATTTCTGTCACATTTTTATACTGTTGATTTATGCTTCATATTATTCAGAAAATGCATGTTGTTGTAATGCCTGTTCCTCTGTGTTTAAGTAGCAATGCTTTAATGACCATTAGTAAGCTTGTCTGAGATTGTAAAATGCAAGTAAGCTTTAATAAGCATTACCAACATTGAAACCCTTTTTGTTGTTGCCTTGCAGAGAATATTTACATAACTAGATAACATATAAGCCTTAGGTATTGAAATGCATATGACAGTATTTGTAATAAAGGACAGGTTTACAGTATTTTCAGAAGCTAGTTACATTTGTTGGAGACTTGCAGTCAACTTCGCAGGCTTTACCCGTAAACTAAACAGAATGCCAGTCTATCATGTGTGGTCCATAACCTGTGCAGTAATCCTTTAAGCAATTTATCTTGAGCTTGTTTCTTGTTTGCTGTTCATTTTTTACGTTGATCATGTCGTCGCAATGAAACAAGTAGATAGTTGTTGTCAGGCAGCAGGTCTTTTTGGGATAAGAAACCTTCTTACAAGTGGGGGTATCACAGAGATTGCTACTTTCAGCATGTTACTTGGTACTTTTATAAAGCTGAATATAAATTATAATTAGAACTGCAGTGCAAGGAGAACTGGTTTGAGTTGAGTGCTGCTTGTTTTTTTATACTTGATTTTGACTGGTATTCCAGTAATGTATTTAAAAAGTAATTTATTTTTACATGCCTCACAACCTTATTGTTTCTATCTAGATATTAAGTAAGATGTCATGTAGCCAATGCATTGAAATATATTTTTTTCTTCTCCACTTCATTTTGTCTTGATTGGACTCTCATAATGATGGTCTGGCATCCAGGGCAGTGTATTTAATTAAAGTCCCAGTTTTTGTGGTTTTGAACATAGTCCCTCACCAGTTTTAGTTGGCCACACCCTTCCCATTGGCCTCACCCATTCAGCAGTCTCCTACAGCCTCCCTTTGATTTGAAGTCACTAGCTGCCACTGCATTTATACCTGAAACATTATCTACCCCCTTAGAGTCTTTTTTATGCAATGCCAAAATGACAAAAGTAAAAACATAGTGAAAAACTCTACAAGCAATTAAGGTATTGTTGCTCAAAGCTAGGTGCCTAAATGAAAAACTCCATGCCCTTTAAGCCCTCCTTACTCAAGAGAATGTAGACATCTATACCATGACTGAGCCTTGCTTTAAAGCCATAGAAAGTACTCCAGCAGTGCAAGTCTACAGTGTCTTCCACACATTTAGACTAACAATAGCACAGACTGGGGCCAAAGGTATAGGTGTCTTGATCTGCGTTAGCAATGGACATACCACCAGGCTGGTTAAACAGGATGATACCATAGAGCTCATTCACATGCAAGTCACCATAGATAAGGACCCTTACCATATCATGGCAAGCTACATGTCACTATCTGTGTCCCTAGACTCTCATGACTCTTACCTAAATCTACTAGAAGTGTCATCATCCAACCAAAATACCATATTCATGGGTGATTTTAACTACCTCTCTATAGACTGGGAAATGCATACTGCCTAAAACTCACAGGCACAATGCTTCCTAGAGTTTATTAATGCAAACACCATGGAAGAGGTAGTGCATGCTCCAACCAGAAGATCAAGCATACTGGAAGTGGTACTCACAAACATGGGAGAACCCCACCTCCCACCCTCATGTCACATCCTAACTAGAGAAGCTGAAGTAAGAATCCACCCAGAAAACTCAGCTAAACCAGTAACAGGTAGGAACTATTCTATGGCAAACTACATTCTATTAAGTGACAGTCTGGCAAAATTCAAGAATCTTCCTTACTCCAAGACAACAGATACATATGCAGAATTATTCAGAGTCTTTATACAAATGTGAATGGCTGGATAGATGCTGCCATACCTACCAGAAATAAACTGAAAACAGACCCCACTATGAGAATCTTCACCTAAACAGGGTACATAATAAAATAGAAAACTCATGGCCAAAATCAAGTAGAGCCACTACCTTAAAGACAAGTGCTCTCTTATACAACTAAACAAGAAACTAAGAGCTCTAATTAAGTCCAACAAGGCCAACTATGAAACCATGGTAGCATCACAGGATAAGGAAAATCAGAAGGCCATCTTCAGCTATGTCTAGAACCTTAATTGATTACATCTGAGTGATGCCTCCAGGTGCATCTGCAGTTAACTCCTACTGACACCTCTAGGTGTCACATATTGCTTGTTCATATCTGCATCAATAATTCCAAAAGTATGCCATGTACAAAGTTTTAAAAGATTTCATCTTAAAGCTTACACAATATCAAACTCAACTGCATTAATATTTCACCTCTGTCTGGTGCAGGTATATTCATTTATATGGATATCATTTTCACATTTTTCTAAATACCTCAACAACCAAGTAACACAGACAGAACAGCTTAGCCTCATACGAAAGCTCTCAGCTAGATGAATAAAACTCTGCTAACAGTATGTGTGTAATCTGTGTGGTTGCTGAGGTATTGATAGTTGTTTACAAAATATTAGAAACATAATAGTTACTGAGAGGAATTCAATAAAGCCTACATGGACTTATGCCATGTAGGCATAGTGGCACGGTGCTTACAGAGAAGTAAGCAGATGTGCGATCTAGTAAAGTGAGTTGAGAGACATGCACGAGTGTGTGAACATGGAAGTGTCCATGGCATGCAAATAACCTCATAAGCAGGTAAAATGCATGCAAATGAGGCAGCTAGAGTGATCTAGCAAGCAGATAGGCAGTCACACAGACCCTGTGTTGGTGTCTGTAATGTACATGTAAAAAATCTGTGTACAGGATGTAAAAATGACACCAGAGGCTGTTAAAGTGTACTGACAGTGGCAAAAAAGACATAGGGGCCACAGGTATGTGCAAAACTAATCACTGAGTGTCCAAAACCTTATGGAAAATAATATAAAATAATTTTATTTTTTTTAATACCCTGGGTATGTTTGCATGGCCCACCTCAGTGCTCAAACATGCAGTTATGGAAACAAATATATAAAAATATTGTAAAAACCAGAATTTGTGAGTATATAACAGTAATGCATTATAGGAACCTATGTGGAGTATGTACAGTGTTAGACTGCTGCAGTTGCTAAGGAGGCAGGCCGTAAAATCATGTAGTTTCCAGGTACTGTGCATGGATCTGTATGCAAATGACCTAGGGTTACTGAATAGCACAAATGGGTATCTGTGTCCACAGATCCCATCCATGTAGGCACATAACCATGTTGCTGTCCACAGAAGAGGTAGCTGACATGAAAAGGAGGTGTGTCCACAAACTTTTAAGCTCATTAGAGCTCAGCAGCACCTGTTTGCTTGGTGGGCCACTGAGCTGAGCTGAGCATGGGGGATTGTACACTGACTGCCAAACTGTGTTTACCTCTGAGCCACATGTTTTACCATGTTTGCACGTGTTTCTGCAGCACACTGCTATGCTGAGTGTAACCTTTCATGGGGGTGTGTCTACTGACTGCTAAGCTTTTTTTATCTTTGTGAGACAGGTTTGCATGGTGCACCGCAGTTCTCAACAAGGAAGGCTGTCAAAAAAAAAAAAAAAAGATTGAGAAAGTCAATGATAGATTAATTACTGATGAGCCCTGTTCCACTTAAACTAGGAGCATTACACCTCTTAAAGATGTACGTGGCAGTTGGAATGTATCATAGGTAGTCAACCACACAGGCTACACCTACAGCAGAGCACTATAAAGGTTGCATACACCCTACAATCTGATTTGTCCCCCATACTCTGCACCATTGGAGTACAGACTTGGGGATTTTAACTGAGATAATGCTAGAGGCTGCTGCAGGTCTGCTACATATAAGGCACTACAGAAACAATAGAAGCCGGCAAATAATCCAACAAATAGAATCACAACTATACGAAATAAATAATGTGAACTTTTAATGTAAGCACTTTCGGCAAGTAAAATAACTTGCCTTCATCAGACAAACAGTTTTTTCAAAGTAGTCTGTATACAACATTTATAGTGGCTCACGTTTATTTTTAATGTGAACAGCACTTTGGAACATGTATAAGTATATAAACATTTTTGTTTAAGGTTTTTATTAGAATATTTGTATTCTTTGATTGTTAATGTTTTCTTTTTAATAAGTAAGTTTTAAATGATTGATTCTATGTTTTTAGTGGCGAGGCTGCTTTAAAATTTGTGTTTTTGTCATTTAGGCTGCTTGCTTAATTAGTTTGGCCTAATAGCATATATAAAGAACCTGATGCTTTGAAAAAACTGTTTGCCTGATGAAGGCAAGTTATTTTACTTGCCGAAAGTGCTTACATTAAAAGTTCACATTATTTATTTCGTATAGTTGTGATTCTATTTGTTGGATTATTTGCCGGCTTCTATTGTTTCCGTAGTGCCTTATTTACTAGTTTTCATTTTGGATTGTTGTTTGTTTGGTCGTTTTTATGGCAAGCGGAAATGGAGTGGCAACTCAGGACTTGTTTTCCCAAGATGAAAGTGGAGCTAACAACCAGGAGAACGCAATGGGAAATTTGACAGCCCTAGTTCAGGTTCTTCTAGGGCGGGTCGAAACTCTGTCTCAGAAGGTGTTAATGTCCTGCACTAATAGACTGAATGTATCTAATGTTTCTATTAGACAACACAGTGAAATGAACAGTAATGATTCTAATGAGCCTTTGCCAGGAGTTGGTAGCAGCAGTGTCACAGGTAGTATTTCAAGAGGCGTCATTGGAGCCACCAACGCTTATTCAACACCGCAAAACAACATAAACCAGATGGGCATCAACCAAGGAGGAGCACAAGGCACCTCAGTCCCGTTGGTGAATAATACTGGCTCACAGAATAGTGTAAGTAATATTCCTTCAATGTCAGCATTTGTAAATAACAATAATTTCTTTTGCGGAAGTAATCAATCAAATAATTCATCTGAGGAAAGAGAAGAACAGTCCGCAAATGAATTACCTAACTTAATTAATGACTTTGATACAAAATTGTACAAATGTAGGAAACTGCAACTTGAGGTTTCCTCCTTACAACAATGCATACAGAACAAAGTTATTCCCAAAGGTCTTAGGCAATGGCAATATCCAGCAGGGCTGGTGAATGACTTTACATTCCATAGGGAACTATTGGACCTTTTTGACCGCCAAGGATTTGAATTTCTTCAGGCTCTTATTAATTTTTATTCTACTGATATTAACATTCTTAAAGCAGAATTGGAAATTTTAGACCATGCCATTAAAAGCCATACAGACTTTTATAGGTAAAAGTATGAATATTGTAGAATTTATACTAGCATTGAGTCAGCACTGAACAAACTTCTTATTACTAAAAAGAAAAAGATAGCTAGGAATATCAGTGACTATTCTAACAAAAGAGCTTATCCCAAGCCTCCTTCTAATGGTCTAAGTATCCAGTTATCTGACTTTAATATAGACAGTAATTTGAATGAAGAAGGCTTGTCCCCTAGCACATGCAATGATAGGCCAGTAAATGGAAATATGGACAATCAGCCACACAGACGCAGTGAGAGGCTTTGTAAAAACAATAATGGCTTTGGCAATAGGGACAACAATGGGAGCAGCAATAGCAATAATTTGGATAGACAACTAAGGGATATAAATGATAGAGGTGATGGATCTAACCATCAGGATTTTCAATCAACCAACAGCAACCGAACCATCAATCGTCAGTCCAATCGGAATCAGCCACAAGTGAGGAACAACAAAAAAAGATCGAGGAGACGATAGTCCATATTCAAGAATTAGCTAGTGGACTACGAGTTTATACAAGCTCAGATGGGGACTTTAATATTTATAATTACACCTCTTTGGATGTGGACCAAGAAATTGTTGACTTTCTATCCAGGGGTCTAACTTACGTCCCCGGGAGACATATGGACATTGCTAAAACTATAATTGGCCTCAAGTTGTTCGTCCGCAAACTTAATCTTAATTTGCTTATGGGGAGTAGTTCTAGCATGGTTAGTTCCCTAAGTGTCTCAAGTGTATTTAATCCACTCATCCATCCAGACTTGAATGTTTTTGAGAAGATGTATGAGATAGATTTTTGGGCTATTAAAGAAAGTCAACATTTTAGAAACATGAAGAATACTATTAGCCATTTTGAGTATGACTGTTTAAACCTGCTGAATGACTGTAATATTAGGGTCATGAAGCCTGATAAAGGTGGTGGCCTTGTGTTTATGGAACATGACATGTATGTGGATAGTATGGTTAAACACCTTAATACTGCTGCATATACAAGGGCCACTTTAAATGAGGTCAATGGGGCAGATAAAAAGATTAGAGGGGTATTGGAAGATTTATTTCTGGAAGGCTCCATTGACATTGACCTATATTATTACTTAATAATGTTAGCACCGAAAACACCAGCACTTTTTGGCAATCCTAAAATCCATAAAACTTTAAATGATCCTCCCTTCAGACCAATAGTTGACAGTCGAGGATCAATTACGTATGGGTGTGCCAAATATATAGATAGTGTGCTAAAACCACTTATTGCTAGTGAACCACAAATCTGTAAGGATTCATGGGGGTTTCTCAGTCATATCAATAAGCTAGAATTTCAACCCAATGCACATTTTCTCACAATTGACATTAAAGACCTTTATACGGTCATCCCACAACAGCTGGGCATTGAATGGACTAGAGAATTTCTGCTTATGAAGAAAGTTAATGGGGGCACTATCAACATAGTTGAGGCAATTTTAGAACTTGTTCTGGCTAATAATTTTATGGTTTTTGAAGGGCAATTCTTTTTACAGAAGTCAGGTGTAGCTATGGGCTCCCCCTGTGGCGGAAGTTTTGCGACTGCAATTATGGAATTCTGGGAGCATAATTTTTTGTTTAATGACTCACTTTTTCAGAACTATGTCTCCTGGTACACTAGATACCAGGATGACATGTTCTGTATCTGGAAAGGTGATCTTTCTCTTATTCCTTCCTTTATTAACAACATCACGCAGACTACCATTTTTTTGGAATTTACTTATGCCATAGGGGAGAGGTCCATTAACTACCTTGACATTCAATTAATTAGGGATGATGTAAATGGTAGGTATAAAAGCTTGATTTATTGTAAACCAACATACTCCAACACATTTTTGCATTTTTCTAGCTATCACCCCTACCATCAGAAGAAGGCAGTAGTTAAAGGCCAGATGGTTAGGGCAGCTCGTATGGTCTCTGATGTGACAGATTTTAATCTAGAATGTGACTTGCTAGAAAAAATGTTTTTAAATAGAGGGTATCCTCCAACCCTTGTTTTGAATATTAAAAATGAGATAATAAATAAAAGGAATATGGGTTTTTTTACATCGTTGCTATCTGATCAGGCAGTCATCCCAATTGAAAATTTGAATCATTACCAAGGTTGTAACAATGAGCAACCATCTTATTTAGCTAGTAACCTTTTAGGTCACCAAGTCAGTTTTCTTTGTACATATTCATTGGATCATTTATGTATTAGAGAAGTTCTTAACAAGAACTGGAATCTAATCAAAGGGGATAAATGGTTATCAAAAGCTCTAGGTGTTAGGCCCAGAATAACATATAGGCGAGGCCAAAATTTGAAATCATTCCTGGAGAGAAAAAGAGAATGTACAAATAGAACTAAAGGCATGTTTAAATGCGGAACATGTTCTTATTGTAAATATATTTTTGTTACCAATCAAATTCCCATTAATAATAAAATATACAAAATTAATCATAGATACAATTGTGAGTCTAAGGGAGTTACGTATGTGGCTTTGTGCACTCTATGTGATGCATTTTACATCGGTAAAACCAAAAGGAAACTCAAACAACGTATTTACGAGCATTATTATTCTATAAGTAAAAATGATCTTAATAATGCTCTGGCTAAACACATTGTAGACCACCCTGATCATGCCTTTAGGTTTGCAATTTTACAACATAGGAAAACTGACATTAGAGAAGGACCTTGGCAAGTCCTTCTCGAAATTGATGAACTTATGTGGCAGATTAAAACAAGAGCACAAGTTTTTCCAGGTTTAAACGAGAATCTCTCTATTAAATACATGTTGAGATACTTGGCTCTTAAAAGGTGAAATTAACTTGTTTATATATATAAACACTTTTAGTTTATTGAGCTGGACGTTAAATATTAATATTGTCTATTTTCAATGTATTCCACGTATATATATATTTCTAGTCTATTATATATTGGTAAGGCTATTGTATATTGCTTTGGGAATTATGAGAAGATATACTTAGGGAATAACAACATTTATAGAGGCTCACATTTATTTTTAATGTCAACAGAACTTTGGAACATGTATAAGTATATAAACATTTTTGTTTAAGGTTTTTTATTAGAATATTTGTATTGTTTGATTGTTAATGTTTTCTTTTTAATAAGTAAGCTTTAAATGATTGATTCTATGTTTTTAGTGGTGAGGCTGGTTTAAAATTTGTGTTTTTGTCATTTAGGCTGATTGCTTAATTAGTTTGGCCTAATAGCATATATAAAGAACCTGTTGCTTTGAAAAAAACTGTTTGTCTGATGAAGGCAAGTTATTTTACTTGCCGAAAGCGCTTACATTAAAAGTTCACATTATTTATTTTGTATAGTTGTGATTCTATTTTTTGGATTATTTGCCAGCTTCTATTGTTTCCGTAGTGCCTTATTTACTAGTTTTCGTTTTGGATTGTTGCTTGTTAGGTCTGCTACATATGTATGTGCAAGAATGCTGAGGTCAATGCAGCTGCTGCTGATGCTGACCATAGGCCTAAACTGAGAAGGAGAAGATTGTTCAGGTCCAGGGTAACCTACCAGTAGCTTCATGAGCTGGAGATTGTAGAGCATTACAGGGTGGACAGGGACATACTACAACAACTGACTGAGGTCTGTCAACCTCAACTCAGACCCAGAGTCAACAGAGGGGAACCCATCCCAGTGGAAACAAAGGTATGTATAGCCCTTAGAATACAAGTTACAGGTACTTTACAAAGACCAACTGATGACATCATGGGGGTCTCACAGGCATCAGCTTCCAGGGTACTCTAACAGTTCCTGGATGCCATGCTACCACATGCCAGTCAGCACATTTATTTTCCCCACACCCCTGAGGAGAGGACCAGCAGTATGCGACTCTTCTACCATGTAGCACACTACCCTGAGGTACTGGATGCCATAGATTGTACTCATGTACACATCAAGGCACCACCCGGGGAAGAGGGTAGAATCTACATCAACCACAATGGGTACCACTCCATCAACTACCAGATCATGTGCAATTATCATGAATGTGTGTGCTGGCAGCCCTGGCAGTTATCATGACTCCCATATCTGGCACGCATCACAGCTGTACCAGATGTTTGCTGGTGGGACATCCCACATGGCCATTTACTTGGAGATGTTGGCTATGCCTTGGAACCATGGATGATGACACCCATCAGAAATGGACACCCACCCACTGAAGAATGCCATAATGAGACACGCACACAAACTAGGAACATCGTAGAGCATGTGTTTGGGGTGTTGAAGTCATGGTTCCGATGCCTCAATATATCTGGTGGAGCCCTGCAGTACTCTCTAGCCACATGTGCACAGATATTCACAGTATGTGCCATGCTAGACAATATGATCCTGTGGATACAGCTGCAGCAGTATTAGCAAAGGAAAAGGATACACAGTCCACCACCAGTGCCTAGGTCACCACAGCTGCACCCACAGGGGGGAACTGAGGAGGAACCCCTGAGGTTGCCCCTGTAGGCAGACATAGCCATGCCCAATATGCCCTGGCCTTGGCCAAGAGGCAACGCATAGCGCATGCACTGACAGCTTAGGGCCTAGGGACTGACAACCTACTCTGACTTGCATACATATGAGTAAACATGATGCCAGCCAGACAGACAAACTGTACTTCACCATGTATTGGCTGTGGACTGCTTGCATCAGCCAGAGTTATTCCTGAGCTACAGGTCTGTCAACTGCTGCATTTGCAAGGTAATTCACTCTCCTATACACCACTTGTAAGGAGTACTGCAATATGGTAGCATATGTATGGACCTGCCACATGTATGCAAGGGAATATGGTGGGCTATATATAGTGTGCTACTGGGCTACTTGCAGAGATCTATAATGGGCTACTGGGCTACTTGTACAGATCTAACAGCCACTTGGGGCAACAGGTACTCTGCTCATTAGCATATCTCCCATAATATCCATTAGGCCACATGGCTGGAAACTCCACAATGTTATTCCACAAAGATGCCAAACAGTGAGGTCAGAGGACAGTCACACTACTGTCTATGCCAGCAGAGCATAAGCTGGTCATCTCCCACCCCAAACCCAACAGTGTTCCCATACAACAGCTGTACGCCTACATCTGGAATGATATACCAGCAGACCAGACAATTCCTGTATGTTGTTGATAGTGTGAGGAATTAAACCTCTGTCTGGCAGCTGGTGTGGCTCACTGGGCCAGAGACAGTAGTATGGGTGATGGTGCTGATGGTTCAAACCTGTCAGCCTCCAAAATCTTTTGCATGTCAGGTACTCATATGGTGGTATTCCCACAGACTGTCATAACACCCTCAATCTATTACTGCAAGAAAGCTGGACAAAGCCAGAGTGAATGGGGGCACAAAGGGCCATACCTACAGACAGACATTTTACATGCTGTGAGTAACCTAGCAAGTGGCTAGTATAACAGCAGGCTGCAACAGGGCAGATTAGCTGCAGGATTTAAACGCCACCACTTAAATGTGTCAGGAGTTACAACAAGTCAGTGACCATTGTTGACAGTATAGTACTGGAAAACCACAAATGTATTAGGAACACAGCTGACATATGGGACGAAATGCTGGACAGTCTACAAAATCATGTACAGTGAGAGGTATGCAGACTGTCGGCCTGTGTGTAGTGTTACATCATTTACCAAAGTCACATCATAACTCTAAACCTCTTACAGCAGGAAATCTAGCAAAAGCCATGAATAAAAATGGGACCAAGGCCCACAGATAGGATGAAGTTTTAAATAGTTGTGCCTACAAATGTTGAATGTAGATAGAATAACAGGCCTTGCATTAGCATGAATCTCCTGATGTGTATGGAGTCTAAAACTCAAATGCCTGTCATAATGTATTGACTTCAATCTTCACTGATTTGCCAATAATGTACCAGAAAACTACAATGTTATGTGAAATGGACCAACAATATAAGGCAAATTTCTGGACAGTCTGTGAAGCTCTTGTGAGGTATGAGTCACATATTAAGGTCAGCAGACAGCTGGGGAATGCCTTGGACAATATCAGGCAACTGCAGTACTGTGGTAACGAGTGCAGCAGCGAATGGCCTGAACTATCATTAACCAATAACATGGCAACACAGTGCAATATATAAGGCCATCATGTAGGCCTTGACCCCTTTCTTAGTTTTTGACATGGACATTACTGAAGTGTAGAGACTGCAGCATTGCAGAGGGTAAGTACACATACTGTCCACTGTAGAGATGTATGATGCATGTCTACAGTTTTGCCTCATATGTTTGGTCTGTGTCCCATGACAGCATAGTCATCTGGCAGTTTGCTGGCAAACATTGCGAGTTGAGGTCAGTAAGGGGAGAGAGACAAATGAGTGTCACACTGCATACCCATCAGAGTATGCATGCTAATGTATTATCTGCTATTCTATCAACTGACTATCTTTGTAGGGGCAAACTATGAAACATTTCCCTATCTCTGGGCCTTTGACCCCCCCCCCCTTTATGTATGGTTGTGTCCAGATCCTTTGGTATAGTGGGTTGGGAGATATGGTCAGTGTGTAGCAGCTACCTTAACATACAGCTATGTTTGCTCCAAAACAGTTGCTGCTGCAGTCTAGGAAACATAGGGAGTAGTGTAAACACTTTGGATACCAGCAAGCCATACATGTAACTGTGGCAGCAGTGGCAGCCCTTTTATTACAGCAGAGCCAGGGTAAGGGTACCCTTTACAGTCCAATTGAGGCATGTGGCTAAGGTACATATTTTATGCAACAGTGCCAATAGCGGAGTAGTAGGCAACATATAGTTAGGCTCTATGAATATGTGCAGTGTGTCCTTACCTGCAGGCTTTTGCTTGCAAAACTGGGTAGCAGATATTTCAGTAGCAGTAACCTCAGGGGATTAAAATTGCATGACTCGGTCATTATTTTCTGTCTTTACAGCAATGTAATTGAAGTGCAACAACCTGGATTCAAACCCAGGATCGTGTGGCAAGATGTACTGCATGCAAGGCATTTAACAGACTGAGCTACTGAGTCAATGCTGGTGCTGGTGTATTGGACAGATATATGCACAGACATACAGGCTGTGACACACATTGTTTGCATCCATTAGTATGTACATGGCTTTCAAAGGCAGTTGTTCTGCAGCAGGGTCCCAGTTAAACATATGCACTGTGCCACTGATGCCTTAGCAGGTGTGCTTACAGATGTTGCAGATAAAGGAGAACATGTCCCTGCTATTCCAGGCCTCACGTACTGCCATTGTTATTTATTCAGCTGTCTACTGATATATTTTTGCATCAGAGTCCCAAGTACACTTTCATTTTTCCCATTTGGTTTAATTTCAGTATATCAGTGGCAATCAGTATGTTTTGCTGGAAACACCTGCATTAATTAAGATGTGTGTGGTGCAATGGGTTAGTGCAGTAGGCTGTAACTTACAGGGGCCTGAGTTTGAAACATGGCAGCATTGATTATTCTGTACATGTGCCTAACTCTCTGAGAAACACATAGGATCATTAAGGTAAATTAAAGCTCATTTAAGCGGATTTGTGCAGTGCGGCACTTCGCTTAGCTCCACGCAAACCTGCCCTAAAAAATTAAAAAGAAAAGAAAAAGGGGGTGATGGGACAGGAATGAAATGGGGCAAGCAGGGGGACAAACAGAGTGATAGGCAGGTAGGGATGTCCAGGATGGGTGTAGGAAAGAACCATAGATTTCCATTTCTTGTACAGCAACAGCTGTGCATTTTGACAGATTTTGCAGATGAATTTGGACTCTCAAACCCAGAGAGAGGGGTGAGGGCAACATAAATGTGTTGTCAATCCAATTGGACCAAATTAGTTGTGCCCAGTGGAAATGTGTGCGAAATAGAGACCTATGTATGGGGCAATATTTTTTTTTTTTGTGGGACAGGTGCCCTTTTTTTTATAATGAGAGAATGGAATGTTGGGGAAGGTTATAGGTGTGTGTGGGGAGGTAAATTGGGTAGAAGAGGTTGCAATTGCAGACAAACAAGACATACAAGACAGGAGCAGTATTTGACATATGAGAGAGGTAAACACCTAGGATGGGGAGAGTGTTGTGGAACCAAGCCACACATGCCTCCAGAAAGCAGCAGCATGACTCATGTCCCTACCCATGGGACAGTCAACACTGCTCCTTCACTGCCCTGAGGGTGGCTGTGCTGGAGGCTGGGTGCCAGGGTGAGCACTGTCCCATCAGGTCTCAATCTGATGTAAGCAGCATTAATAGCACTGATGAACAATCCTGCTCACCATGACCAGCAGTTGATCCTGGGTGACAGCAGCCCCTCAGCCAGTGCTCCCAGGGGAAAGCTGGGGCCCATCTCCGCAGGTGGTGTAGGGGCAGCAGAGCGAGCACCACTGACCTGGATCCCAGATGTGCTAGGACCCACTGCCACAGCCAGTTAAGGCAAGGTAGGCGGATCACCAGGAACCGGCCTACCCCAATGTGCTGTGGTAATGGAGGCATAGTAATAAGTATACGTTAGTCATTAACAAAACATTGTTAGTAATAACAGCATGACAGAACATTGGAAATAACGCAATTACATATCAATGCAAATTATGTGAAACACAACAATCAATAACAGAACAGTCAGCATAACAGCATGCCAGTAACAGTTATAGCATAAGGCCAACAAAATAAGTGATTTAATAAAATATGTTAATATGCATGCATTGCACTATAAAACAATAGCACATGCACCAAAAAACAGTTAATGTAACAACATATGTTAATAGTAAACCATAACCAATGAATAACAGTAATAAACACATGAAGATAAGGGGTGGGGGAGAGAGAAAATCAGTCATTAGTAACAGTGATGCTTATTTCTTTGACAACAGTACTATCTATTCTACAGGTCTGTATTTTCTTTACATTTACAGTGAGTACAAGTCTCTTGTAGCTGATGTAGCATATAAATACCTCTCAAGCTATATACATGGGACAGTATAGGCCAAATGGCAACAACTGCGGGTACACACCTACACAGAACACTTGCACATCAGATGGACGTATATAACTACCAAGGTGTTCTGTGGGCTGAAATGGTGATAATGTGCAATCTAGTTACTCATTGCCATAGTATTCCTGTAACAGGTGGATTACGCACTATTAATTACATGATGTGAAATCATGACACTTGAGAGACATGTATGTGCACCATACAGACACTAAACAGCAGTTAGACCTGGTTGGCAGGCATGGGAATAGAATCCAGTAACAGTGTCTGCAACTGAAGCAACTTTTAACAGGCTCTTCAGGCATTCAGCCATACCAGGATTACACATATTATTTCTGACTGAATATTGCAGAGTTTTCACATTCTTGCTAATTATTTTAACAGTCTGGGAAATCTAAGCAAAACATTATCTACTCATAATATGGGCTTCCTCACCCATTTACCTGTAGTTCCTGTCAAGAGAGAATTTGTGAGCATTACATGACTACATGACTGCTACTGTAATATTTAGTGCTACCTGTCACTGGATTTGTACCCTGGTCTGTGTGTGGCAAAATGCACACTATACAGAGTATTTAACAAAGTGAGCTACTAACTCACTGCTGATTACTGACTGACTGACATCTGCTTTGAGCTTCCCTGGAAACAAAATATGACTTGGCAGTACTACTACAGTGTTACACTAGACTGCAGTGACAGTAGAACTCACATGCATGACATAAAAAGAATAACGCAGATAGTAGGTATGCTATATATCAGTCAAGCAATGCTGGAGTACACACTTTATTGTTAGTGGGTTGAAGTATCTGTGAAGGCAACAAACAATATCAGATCATGGAGTGGCTAGCTCTTTCACATACCTTGCTTACCCGATGTTTGTGAATGACAGAGAATTATGTGAACGATATTGGACTAGAAATAGCCTTGGATGGTAGAATATGTGTCAAACAATGCAATTGGAAGCCATTGGATTTGCATTAAACAGCTATTACAATGCTATACTTGACAGCAGCACCTTACCTTACAGCCTGAATGCATACAGCTCTACTACAATGATTACAACAAGACAATCCTGATGTGCACCATTTTCCCTAGTGTTACTGATATGGATTCATGTTTTATTGCAGAACAGTTGGCATTACTTATTTCTTTCAAAACAGCTCTAATTCTGCAATTATTGTATTACAGACTTTATTGCATATACGTTAATGGAGTTCCTGGGATTGTTTCATAATTTTATTGCACAACTGTTGCTGTTATTCATTGCTTGCAATACAGCTCTAATTCCACATTTATTGCACTACAGATTTTATTGAATATACTGTCATGCAGTTAATGCATTACCTTTTCTTGTTTATTTCACTAGAGTTAGCATAATGCATCCATACAAACCACACTAATCATGCAACCTGGCCAGGTGCCCGGGTTGCACCTTGACATTGCTAGCCCTCTCCTCTGCAGCTGTTAGGAGAGAAGCACACAATTATGCATACCAGTTTTGTAGACATTCAGATTACATAGTAGTGAAACAGAGGTAAAATTACTTACATACTTGCAGGGCATTGCCTGCTCAAGCTTCTTGGACCCAGGTATCCAAGAGATCTCCCTTTGTCCATTTCAGGTTATCATGGTGGTGACGACACTACTCACCTGTGCGGGAAATACCAGTAACACAGATGAGTTCTCTTGCTAGCTAGTCCAAGGCCTCTGCCTTGCACTCTGAGCCCTGAAAACCTTCCTGCAGCAACTGGTCTTCATGTTATTTACTAGGAGTTTAACCATTACCCTGGACTCAAGAATGCCCCAACAGTGTACCCAAAAGTGCACACTTTCACCAACACTAGTCATAGTACCTTTCAAAGACAGAACTCAAACATATTCTGCTGTATTCCCACCTACTGGGCTTAATATAGACTGTTTTCCTGCCCTTACACATCATTAAGCAACATTCAAACAGCACTACATCATTTTGCTCCACACAAACCTGCACAGCTGAACTCAAATGTGTGAAAATAGGCAATACCAGAGTCTTAGCGGAGTTTAGCAGCATGCAAACCAGCCAAGCAATACCAAGCAGGGCATAAACACTGGCAGTCATTATCATATTTAAGCAGTGCTTAGCAGATGTTAGCAGGTCTCAGCACTGCTTAGCAGACCATAGCGGAGCTAAATTTTATATTATTCTGCAAAATGTGTATTTTAAAATTGAATACTTATTTGCCTTCCATGTATTCAAACCCAGGACCTACTATATTTGGAGCTGTGACACTACCCATTAAGCCACGTGGATAGTCAGACATTCAGTCTACCTTTACATATAACACTGAGCTACCTATAAGCAGTCCTGAGCACTGCACCGCGCCATGCAAACATGCTCAGCTACACTTAAACATACATTTAATAAATAATTAAATACATCTGGTTTCCATTTTTAGATGTCGGGATGTTGTCTGGGCACTACTTAACATTGCTGTGCTCCACACTGTGCTGTGCAAACATGTTTTTTTATTTAAAAAAATAAAAAATTAACATGACACTGATGGACAGTCCGGGGAGTCTCCTACCTATCTGCAGATACGATTACCACTACACCTCTCCCTACACTGATTCAATACCAGTGTTCCTTGGCTCTCCCTCAGCAATGCACCATCATTAATATGCATGGTGCGCTGCCGAGAGGGAACTGTGTACATGGACAGGGTAACAGTCCATGTAGGCTCTACACTGTGCCTAAACAGATTTTTTTAAATCCTGGGGTACGTTTTTGCACAGCTTATAGCTTTTTTTGTTGATTGTTGATCAGAATTTTTGGGGATCTGTTTTACTACTGTTCTAGAACTTATTATAATACATTTTTATCTGACTTTTTTTGCCTGGTTGCTTAGTATTTTATATTGTTGAAGGTTTTGAGAGGTTTTGTTGTTCTGCATAAATGTTCTAGTAGTCTTAGTTAACTAGGGTGAATCATTTACTTTTATTCTCTTGTTTTTTGGGGTGCTATTTTATTAAGAATGCCGAGGAATATTGAGTTAAATGTCATTATCACTTTGTCTAAGGAGATGGATTTTAGTATATTCTAGCTGAATGATAATAGCATTGCATTGAATGTGTCTGGGTTAAATTTACTTAGGTTACATATGTTTTTTACTACTTGTTATGTAGGGATATATTTCTACATCATTTAGTATTGGCTGTAGAGAGGTCACTGATTGAATTAGGTAAGGTACCTGATTCACTAAATGTATCGGGTCAGATATGAGAATCCAGCCCAGTAAAGAACTTGAGAGGTTTTAGTGAAATAGGTGGGATCTTGTATGAGTTGTTTAAAGCCAAATAAGTTAATACTAGATTTTTTGTAGAAGTAAGTTGAAGCCAGTTTATATTTGCATCTCCTAGTATTATTGCTTCATAAGGGAAATTACATGAGGCCCAGTATAGAATTTCTTCTAATAGACTGATATTGGCACCTGGGGGGAATATACAACATGATTGTACATAGTTGCTTTTGTTTATTTAATTTTTAGAGTGTAATAAAAATTTCCGTTTAGTTGACTTGTGGTGTAGAAGCATTATACGCAGTTAGATTGCAGTGATTTGGGAACATTAATGTGACACCACGATCTTTTCTTTTATTGCAGTCATTTCATATTATATTGTAGTCAGTTTACACTAAAAGTTTTAAAGCAAAGTGTCTTCCCTCAAGACTGCGTCTACCTTTACGGATACTGCTCCACCTCCTGGAATTATGACTGTGCTCTATTGTATAGCCAGTTTACACTAAAAGTATGTTCTAAGCTCATAACACAAAGTAGTCTTACTTTATCTACTGTACAGGATACCTGCATACCACTGAGAGCCCCCCCCCATACTCACCTGTTTAGAAAACTTGCCTCTGTCTCTCTCTGCCATTTATAAGGTAGTCACTACCCTAGTGTCAACTCTCTCTCTTAGTTAGCTATACTCTTTTTGTTTTTTTGTTTGTGGTTTCCTTTTAACTGTGTTTATCTTACTGCAAATACCTGTGTATACCTAGCTATTACATGTCTTCCTTTTCTGTCTACACCGCCCCACCTCTTCTACTTACCTGCTGACTCTCACTGTGCGCTCCTTACTCTTTCCCTCCTGCCCTGCTGATTGTTTCTTGTGGCGACTCTTCCTGGCTCAGAATACCCCTTTACTCTCCTGTCTATCTCACTGTGCATATACTACATTTCCCTGCATCCCACTCTTTCTCTATAACCCTTAATCCTCTGGGTTCATTTTTAAACTGTTAGTGTTTCTGTGCCATTTTGTTTTTCTCTTCCTACTAGTCTGTGGCTTTATGTCAGTGGTGTGCAGGTCCCTAATATTACTGATGTAAACAGCTTTTCACTTGTATGCAGCATGTAAACTGCATTTATTTTACCTGGAAGAGCTTTGTATGCTGTTTCAACTTATTTGTGGGACTTTGGTAAGCACCTTTTCAAATATTTGTGAAGTCATGACTTGGCTGAGTTATTGTCTCATGTCACACAAGTGAAAGGCTGTACATAAATTGATATAGGTTATTTTTTATCTGCTTTTTCTACTTGTGTAGCAATTGCTTTTATCTACACTTCTACCATATATCTGTAGATTGCAGTTTGAATTTCTTTAGCAGTGTTAGCTGATGCCAGTTGGTTTGTAGAATCTAGGTATTGCATTATTGGGCATTTAACATGTACAGTGACTGCTTTATGACATGCCCTCTATGTCAAATACTTTTAGTAGCAGTCTTATGGATGTGAAGTATAGCTCACTTTGTTTAGTTCTAAGTTCTGTTACCGTGAGACTGCCAATTGTTTTAACTCCTTAACCTGGCTTGTAGAATTCAAGAGTTAAAGTATAGAACTTCTGTTTAGCTATATTCTCATATCTCAGTTAGTTTGATTATTTCAACTACAAAATGGCACATGTTTTACTACATGAACTACAGCAGACATTTTTATTGTCAGTTGTTTTTACACTAAGACATCATGGTTAATAGCTTTTTACCATTGTTTATGTGAAAGTGTTATAGCAGAAGTAAGTTACTGAACTTTTGTCTCACAATGTTACTGCTCTAATCTGTAAAGTTAATATCATATGTACTTTATTTTATTTTTTTCTTTAGCTTTTATATTTTATCTCAACTAACTCCTCTCTAGCTGTTATCAGTAGTTGCGTGTATAGTAACTCTGTTTTTTTTTTGTTTTTTTCCCCTACGCTTTTATAATAAAGACAAACTATGGAAAAATGGTCACAAACTAAGCTCTCTGCAGACTAACAAAAATATAAAGAACTCAGAAATCTGACAAAAAAACACATAAACAAAGATAAAAAGGACATTTATAACAAACCTCCGACAGCCCTAAAATCTAATCCTAAAAAATTCTGGAACTCTATTAACCAAATATTACATCCTGGTAATGTTAGCTCCCCCAATCAAAGACAAGACATCTGAAGAAACTGCTACTATCTTCAATACCTATTTTATCAATTCAATATCTAAACTACTGAACCCTAACCTAAACTCCTCTAACATCTCCAACTTTTTTGAACCTACTCCTAATACTATCTCCTCAAATATCTTCTCCTTCAAATCTGTACCTACTAGCTACATCAAAACTCTACTCTCTAAATTAAAACCATGCTCAGCATCAGCTGACGCTATTCCTTCCACTTTTCTTCTACTAGCAGCTGACTCTCTTGCTCTCCCTGTATCTATCCTAATTAATCACTCTATCTCTGAATCTAAAGTTCCTTCCATCTGGAAACAATGCCACAATCTACCTATACACAAAGGAGGTAACTCCTCTGATATCTCCAACTTTAGACCTATCGTTATTCTCTCCCCTCTCTCTAAAGTACTAGAAAAATGTATTCATAGACAAGTTATGCAGTATCCAATACAGGAAAATCTGCTTACACCCACTCAACATGGCTTCAGACACAAACATAGCACCACTACAGCTCTATTATCCTTCCTCAACACAGTCTCTATAGTCATGGATGACCATAAACTTATTTCTTGCCTATTCTTGGACGTCTCAAAAGCTTTCAACACTGTCTCACACTCTTCTGCTGCACAAACTGCATAACCTCAACTTCTCCTCTTACTGTACTTACATACTGTTGCATGGTTCTCCAGCTACCTCACTGATAGATCTCAGTCAGTGAGATGGCACTCTGCACTCTCCCCTCCTCTCCCTGTCAAAATGGGTGTAGCTCAAGGGTCTATCCTAGGGCCTTTACTTTTTAATATCTTTACTAATCAGCTCTATACCTCCTGTCCTCAGTCATCGTTAGTGCAATATGCAAATGACTCCACAGCCAACTCTCCCTCTAAGCTCTTCTCAGCTACTCAGGCATCTTTTAACTTAGTTGAAACATGGCTCTCCAACAACCAGCTCATCCTTACCCTAAAATAACAAAGCTGTTACTCTTCCTGCCTAAAAAGTTCATAAATATTAAACCCTCCTTCTCCATACAGTCCCTTAATAACACTCCCATTCAGGTAGAATCCAGTACTAAGCTCTTGGGCATAACCATCGACAATTAGCTTAAATTTGACTTGCATGTTAATAAAAGCATTCACTTGATGGTTTTTAAATATTTTTTAAGTAATTTTCTAACTATTTTTCATGTTAAAATTTATGTAAAATATTTATCTTGATGTGTTTGATAATGTTATATCAACTGGAACATTCTTCAGGGCATTAATCAATTTACTTTTTAATGTGTTTAGTTTTATGAAATGTAGTTAGCTGATCGGTGTTTGTGATCATATGACTATAGTATTGTTATAAAAGAATGTCGTAAAAGCTGTCTTTGTATCTGATGAAGTTACAGTATCACTGTAACGAAAAGCGCTTCATTAAACGGATTTGTTTTTGCCAGGTTTGGTTTTGTCCTCTAGTCTATGTTCATCTTTGAGTACAGCAAATAGACAAGGAAGGACCACCACAGGAAAATAAGTTGAGTAAAATGATAATTTAAAAGAGCAACAAATGAGCGCTTTCACGTGGAAACCACGCTTCTTCATATCTAAGTTACATAGTAAAACCCACAGCTGAAATAGTATATTCAAACAATTAATCAATTTAAACAAATAAATACTAATCACATATATATATATATATATATATATATATATATATATATATATATATATAAATCAATTTAAGAGACTTAAAACACATCATCATAGTAACTGATATTCAACTGATTAATTAAAATGAAATTATACTCTTAAAACCATTTTTCAGCCTACTTTTAAATTATTATAATATTTTAAGCTAACTTAAAAGCACAAAATACTAAACTTAATTCATTTACATGGTCACACTTCCAGCGCTGGTTTAATGCTAACAAAAGAATTTAAACCAGTAAAACCATGTGCTCGCAACTTAAAGATCCAGCTTAATTCAATGCATTCCAAGTAATTATTGGTATTACCTCCTCTCTCAATGACAAACACCAATTGTAATACTTTAAACTTGAAAGCATGAATACAAAACTCAGAGATATGTTTTGCCAAAGCATTTTGCATATTGGCATTTTTGATGTCATACAAATGATTATAAATTCTATCTCTGAGCCTCCTAGAAGTTTTTTCCACATAGAAACAACTGCAACATGTGCAGGTAGCCAAGTATATAAGGTTACTATTGTTGCAAGTAGCATAGAATTTTAGCAGAAATTCAAAATTCAAAGTGGGATGACTGAAAACTTTAACATTATCTATTGCTTTACACATGTTATATGAACCACATGGAAACGTACCAAAATTCATATACATTTGCGGTCTTGCCTGTTGCTTCTTATCCTTAATAACACTCCCATTCAGGTAGAATCCAGTACTAAACTCTTGGGCATAACCATCGACGATTAGCTTAAATCTGACTTGCATGTTAATAAAAGCATTCACTTGATGATTTTTAAGTATTTTTTAAGTAATTTTCTAAGTATTTTTCATGTTAAAATTTATGTAAAATATTTATCTTGATGTGTTTGATAATGTTATATCAACTGGAACATTCTTCAGGGCATTAATTAATTTACTTTTTAATGAGTTTAGTTTTATAACTGCGGTGGTAGAACATTCTTCAGGGCATTAATTAATTTACTTTTTAATGTGTTTAGTCTTATAGCTGCAGTGGTGGTGCTGCGGTAGCATTGTCGCCTCACAGTGAGACGTTGTCCTGTTCGATTCTCAGATAAAGCGTCTTCTGTGTGGAGACATGCGTGAATGGGCATACCTTCATTGAAGGTTGTGCATCAGAGCTGGCAACTCGGTATGTAAAAATCTACTGCCAATCATTAACGGACCTGAGTTCTGCTGCAGCGAACCCTAACAGGGAAAAGCCGAAAGATACAACAATGTGTTTAGTTTTATGAAATATAGTTAGCTGATTGGTGTTTGTGATCATATGACTTTAGTATTGT
The DNA here is from genome assembly GCF_019279795.1 of Protopterus annectens. Classification (NCBI taxonomy): domain Eukaryota; kingdom Metazoa; phylum Chordata; order Ceratodontiformes; family Protopteridae; genus Protopterus; species Protopterus annectens. The sequence goes on along the minus strand of NC_056742.1, from coordinate 58,431,723 downwards.
TATAAAAGAATGTCTTAAAAGCTGTCTTTGTATCTGATGAAGTTACAGTATCACTGTAACGAAAAGCGCTTCATTAAACGGATTTGTTTTTGCCAGGTTTGGTTTTGTCCTCTAGTCTATGTTCATCTTTGAGTATGTTAATAACTGTATCAAAAAGACACATTCAAAACTAGGGCTCCTTTACCGTAACAAGAAATTCTTAACCTCTGAAGCCAAGATTACTCTCTCTCTCACCTACATTCTACCCAGTCTAATGTACAGTTCTCAAATTCTCACAAATCTTAACTCAGTACTCCTGACCAAACTCGAATCTACCTACTGCAAGGTAGCTAGATTTGCTGCCCAACAAACCTACAAATCCCATCACTGTATCTCTCTAAAACACCAAAACTGGCTTGAATTACCCCACCAGCTTCTTCTCTCTCAACTCCAGATCATCCATTCTATCCTATACTAGCCTTCCTACTGCCCAGTGCTATCCCCTCTCATCTCCCATTATTCTCCTCCAGACCTCTCCAAAGCTCTAACCAAGACCTACTACAAATCTACAAACCCAAGTCTAAATTTGGACGCAGCATGTACAGTTATCACCCCACTATTGCCTGGAATAGGCTCCCACTAGAAATCAGGACTCTTACACATCCTAAACAATTTAAGACAGCCACCAAAGAGCACTTTAAAAGTCACTGGTTCTGCCACTGCACTCTCCCTCCTTAACATCCCCCACTTCTCATACCTTAATCTGCTTTCTGCCCTTAACTCACTCTTCTCACTAGCTCTCTCTAATCTTCCTTGACTACTCTTTCTACTGTCTTTTAAAATCTATTAAACAAATTGCCTTGGAGAAACATCCTATTGTAATTGTATTGCCTTCTTGCAACTACATCATGACAAAACTGAGTTTTTTTAACCACTTACCCCAAAAACTATACTCATCTTAATGACATATTTCTTTTTATACATCTTGAAATAGTTATTCTATACTACTGATTACTGACACTGTATAACATCACATTGCTACTTAATGCCTTGTAATAATCTTGTAACATTGCTCTTTAATACTAATTTATAATGAAAATTGTGCAATATGTTGGAGAGTTTCTCCCCAGGCCTCCACTGAAAAAGGGCTCTTCAGCTCAGTCGGACAATCCCGGTCAACAAATGTAAAATAAATAAAATAAAATAAATAAATAAATGATAGGATTTCAGCATCACTGATGAGAAGATGTAGTCACATTTCAGTTATGGCAAGATATTGGGTTTATCACAGGCAATCCAAGCATGTAGCTCAGTAATTTTGCTTCTTATGTTTATGGCATTTATGATAAAGAAATTAACAGGTTAATGAGGAATGGAGGTTGTGTGGTTTGGGTGGAATGATTTTTTTCTGTTATATTTATCTGAGTGGTGGTTGAATATCTGGAGCACCTTCATTTGCCTGACAGTTCATTTTCCCGACAGATGTTTCAGGCAGCCCAATTACCTGACAGTTCATTTGCATGACAATTAGAAAAAGGCAAGTAAAAGTTTTTTGTCCTATTCCCCACTGTAGTGCGATCCTGGAGTTTGAATATATAGTTAGGGGTAGTGTGGGGGGTGCCCCCCTACTTTGGTTTCATATTGTGCATTTTGTTTTTTTTATTGTTCACCAAAACCAACATAGGTGGGGGGATTCACCCCCCACCCCCCAACTATATATTCTAACTCCAGGATCGCAGTACAGTGGGGAAAATGACTTATATACCTTTTATTTGTCTTTTTCTAATTTTCGGGTAAATGAACTGTCAGGCAAATGAACTGTCAGGCAATTGGCTACATGAAATTTCTGTCGGGCAAATGAACTTTAGGTGAAATGAAGGTGACCCGAATATCTCCATCAACAATTATTCCTTTTATATTGTACATCAGTTGTATATACTTGCTTGTGGGTGATTTGCTGAGGGTATATGTTTTGGTTGTTTTAGTGGTGTACCGAGTAGTTTAGCTATGTAAAAGAGGTGAGCAGTGTCCTGGAAGAGACTAACTAAAATTCTTGGGATATTTATAGGAATTTTGGGGTTGAAGTCTGAGAACATAGTTGGTGAGATGATATTTGCAATTGTGAGAGTTTGGTAACAGGTAAGGAAGTTGAAGCTTAGAAGAGTACCTAAAGTAAGACGAGGCAGAAGCAGTATCAATTAGTAAAGTATTGGTGGTGTTCAATGTAGAGTATTCGGCAGAATGATATTAATTTAGTATTTTTAAAACATTTAATTGAGGACATTACAGATATACTTAATGAGAACTAAGGCTTGTAATGTGGGATGATCAGTTACATAGGACATTAGAGAGAATGTAGCTTTGATAGTAGAATTAAGGAGATAATTGTCATTTAAGGAGGATGGTGATAGGTTAGCTAGTAGAGGCAGGGTGGAGCTTAGGTTAGTAAAAAAGTAGAGGTAGTGTGGGTGGGTGGGAAATGGCAGTAGGGTATGTGAGCAAGGTGTATCCTGAGCATAGTGGGAGCAGAATGGGGCAGGCTTCACTTACCTACAATTAGATTAAGAGTTAATTGCTTAAGTTATAAAATGCTAGATCATTCTTTCTTTACAGTATGCATTCCATTTGGGGGCTTGCTTAGTTTCAAAATGTTTCTTATCACCAGCGTTTCCTTCATTTTCCAGAAATGGGCAGATGAAGCACTTTAGATTTCTTTTTAGGATGGGATGTATCAGTTTACAAAATACATTCCATTTGGGGGCTTTCTTAGTCTGGAAATGTTTCTTATCAATTAGGTTTCCTTCAGATTCCAGTAATGGAGAGAAGAGGCACTTAAGTTTAATTTTGAGGCTGGGATGAATCAGTTTTTTCCTGTGGATTCTATGCACACTACAAGCAGAACAGGGCCATAATTCAAGGGGAGAGAGATTTAAAAAAAGCTGACTAATAGACTAACTTACCTTGTAATTCCTATGATGCTGTCTCTTAAGCATTCCAGCAGTAATTGTCTATAGCCTTTGTACTCGTTTACAAATTATGATTCAGTGAAATGTATTTTCAGTAAAATGGGTTCTCAGTTATTTTCTCAGTAATTTTTATTAATTGAAAATGACTTTCAACATACGGGTGCACTTCATATTTTAAAACATTTATTTGGATGTTAAAGTAAACTGCAGGTTCTTTATGTACACATTTACTGTAGCAGTCATCTGTATTGTAGATGAAGCTATGTGACCATCCATTTGGGTGATCCATTTGTGCGCACGTGGACATGTATGCATGTGTGTGAGGTATGGTTATAGTTAAGGTTAGGTAAGGGGATAGTTTTACTGTTGAGTATTTGGGTCCAACTTTGTATGTGAGAGTGTTGGCTGCGTAGGGTAAGGAAATAGGTTTAGCACTGTGTGTCTTTGAATGTGTGTTTTGTGACTGAGTGTCTTGCTTTTATTGTAGGGAAAGGATTTTTTTTTTCTTAAGATAAAGTGTATGGTTGTGATTGGGCAGGAGATGTGTTAAGGGTAGGATAAGCACATATGTGTAAAGTGGTACAGAGAGGGCTTAACCTATGTTTGGCAAATTTGCTATAATTCAAGGATTAATACTGAGACTCCACTATTCTCAATATTTGTGAGCAACTGTGTAGCAGCTTAAATTATGAAGTGTACAGTTTTTTGGCTTTCTGGTATTTAGCTAAAATGTCCAACATTTGTGAAAAACATAGCATATACATTATGGGTTCATAGGTTCATAGGCTGGTACTAGGCTATCGGCCCTAGGGCCTATACAAGCCTAGTCATAACAATTCCCTGGATATTTCTTCCCACAATATTTACTTCCCTGGACCACTGTCTAGCAGGGTGACTGACATGATCCCTGAGATGAATTTCCTATCTCCCATCCAATTGTCAAGGTGCCTTTTGAAGAGGGCCAAGGAGGTGCCCTGCTTGACATGTATGGGCAGTCTATTCCAGAGTATGGGGAGTTTCTGGGTAAGGAATCTATCCCTCCATCATGTTTTGTTCATTGTGATGACAAGGTTTAGATCCTTGGAGTGTGTGGCTCTGAGGGATTGGGATTTCTTTAAGTGGAGCCTTTCCAACAGCTCAGCATTTGACATGGCCTTGTATGTTAAGCAGAGATCACCTCTGAGTAGACGATATGCCACAGAGTATAGCTGGAGTTTTTTTAGATGATCAGCATAGGGCATCTGCTTTAGGCCTGTGATTCCTTTAGTGAGGTATTTCTGTGGTCTTCCCAGCTGTTACAAATGTCTTGTGAGGTACATACCAAATGGGGCGTTGTACTCTATAATGGGTCTAATGAGGGATGAGTACAGTGGGACAATGACCTCCTTTTTTTCTGGATGAAAAGCCTTTAGTGATGAGCTGTGCCACATTGAAGGATTTCCTGACTGTTGTGGCGATGTGGTTATCGAAGGTGAGACCACTATCCACCTGTGTCCCTAAATCTCTCATCACACTTTCGGTGTTTAGAATACTGCCACCTATGTGGTAATTCATGGGTACATGGTTTTTCCCAAAGGGGATAACTATACACTTCTTGACATTAAGCTTGAGCCCATGGCTCTGGTACCAAGCATCTGTTTCTGTAAAGCCCTTTTGTAGAATATCCACATCATTTGGGGATTCAGTAATGGCTCCCAGTTTGCAGTCATCTGTGAGCTTTGTTAGCCAGAGTCCCTTAGTGTCAACCTGTACTTCAGAGAAGTAGATGCTAAACAAGAGTGGTCCCAGGACTGAACCATGAGGTACTCCACTTGTCCCCTGTCTGGATCTGGATTTGTAGTCAGCTACTTTTACAGTCTGGGTTCTGTCAGTAAGCCAGTTGGCAACCCATCGAGTGATGTAGGGATTTATGCCCAGCTTAGTAAGTTTATCTATGATTTCAGAGTAGGGGATGGTGTCAAAGGCCTTGGCGAGGTCCAGATGGGCTTTGTGGACCTCCTTACCCTCGTCCACAGCTCTGGAGACTGATTCGAAGAAGTCAGTCAGGTTTAGGAGACAAGATCGGCCCTTCACGAACCCAAAATGGGTGGGGTCCAGTGTCTGAAGGTTGCCAATGTTTTTGTTTATAAGTTCCATGATAATTCATTCCATGCCCTTGCAGATCAGGCTTGTCAGACTGATAGGACGGTAGTTCCCGAGATCCAAGGTGAATCCCTCTTTGTGCAGTGGGATAACTGTAGCTGTGCGCCACTCAGTGGGCATGAAGCCTGAGGTGAGGCTATGATTAAGCATGACACTTAGGTGAGGTGCCAGTTCATTTTGTAGTTCATGTACAGCCCGGGATGTCATCTGGTCCCATGGATGCTGTATTCTTAGCTTTGGAGAGTGCGGTTTCTACCTGTGTGGCTGAGATTACCACAATTTAGCAATCTTTTGGTATTGAGATGGGCCCTTTATGGGGTGAGAGGGGGGTGAAGTTGGCACTAAATAGATCTGCCAGGATATTGACAATATCCTTGGGATCATTATATTTAATGCCATTCTGTTGTAGCTCAGAGCAGATCTGAGCATTGCCATTTAGATTCTTGACATAACTATAGAATGCCTTGTAGTTGTCTTTGGAATCTTTAGCAATTTTATTTTCGTAACTTGCTTTGGAGGATTTTTTTGAGGGATCTCAGCTTCTTACTGAGGCTGGTAAGGGAGTTTTTTGCATCCTGGGATTTTCCTCTTTTCTGCAAAAGTGTCTTCCTTCTCTTGTATAGTTTGTTTATGGCAGGGGCCACCAGATTGGCTTCCTTTTTTTGGAGGGGAGCGTCTTTGTTCTACTTGGGATGGCATGATTCATGCAGGAGTGAATGTGCTCGTACAGTGCCTTAGTGTAGGATTCAGCAGTCGAACTTTCAGCTCCTGTCTGCATGGGTGCCATGAAGTTTGTCACTTCTGACTTGAGTAGCATGAAGTTGGCTTTGGAGAAGTTTTTTACAGAGGTTTCCTTACTGGGGGTGGGGTGGGATGTGGATGTCAAGGGTGATTAGCTTATGGTCAGACCTGACCAATGAGGGGGTGACCACTGGTCTGGAGCATCTATCTTCCATGCTGGTAATGACTAGGTCTAGGATATTGGAGCCCCTGGTGGGACAATGGATTAGTTGATCCAGGGCATTGGAATTTATGAATTCCAAGAACCATTGGGAAAAGGTGTTGGTACCCGAATTGTTTTCCCAGTTAATGGCAGGGTAGTTGAAATCATCCAGTATTAGGGTGTTTGGTTGTATCTTAATATTTTCCAGTATGTTTAGAAAGGTGTATTGAGAATCTTATGACATGGTGGGGGATCTGTAGCAAGCTACAATTTGGATTGTAGTCTTACCTAGTGTTAGTTGCACCTGGAGAATTTCAGATGCATTGTGTTTGGTAACTAGCCTGGAGGTGTGAATATCCTTGGTGAATATGGACACTCCGCCACCTTTAGTGTTTCAGTCTTGGCTTGTTGGCTGAAAAGTGTGATAAGAGTTGTAGCCTGGTATTGCAGGGGTGCTCTGTGGAGCCTTGAACCAGGTCTCAGTTACTGCAGAGATATCAATGTTCTCCATTTTTAGGAGTGCCTTCAGAGAGTGCATTTTGAGGTTTAGACTTCTAGCATTGAGTAGCATTACCTTCAGATCTTGCATGCTTGTATCTGTTATGGTGGTGGTTTTGTCCTTTGAACCTTGCCTAAAAAAGGCACTGTAGGGGTGGCAAGAGCTTTAGCCAGTAACTTGAATCCCAGAGGTGAGAGGTGCAGACCATCTCTGGCAAAGCATCGTGGTTTGTCGATCATGTCGTCCCAGGCAGATAGATACTGAATCCCCTTTGAATGACACCAGAAGCTTAGCCAGTTGTTGAAGTCAATCATTTTGTCCTTATTCTGTGGTATAATTCTGGGCGAAGGCAGGATGCTTGTCACTGTATTGCAGTATCACCCATAATGTAATCAAATCAAAAGTAATGCTCTTATCATAAAAATAAAGCATTTCAGCTAGTTCCATATTCTTCCTGCAGTGAGGGTTCTTCATATAGCACAGTGGAAAAAAAACTATAGTGTGGCATCACAATGAATACAGAATCAACTTCAAGCAGCACAAAGTTAAATCAGTTAAAAAAAGTTGGTAGAGACACTTCTGTGCTGAAACCCCTCCTCTCAGCTTTCTCTAGGCTAATGCAAAATTAAGGCTATTATTCATTCTGCACTGCCTTTTGGATATGCGCTTATAACCAATATTTCTAAATACTGTATGCACTCTCTGTCAACAGGCAGACACCTAGATCAAAAATCTACATTTGCTGCAAGCTGCGATGAGTTCACACACATGCAAAGTATGTTATTTGAGGGCTACCATATCCCTGGGATATGTTACAACAAGGTTGTTATTATTATGTTTATAATATTAATGTTTTTAGTAATTGTGCTCCAATTTAAACTGCTCATTAAGAATTCTTGCTCTTTGCTTAGCAAGGTTATATCTTGGTGTTTTTATTCATAATGGCATAAACTCTGCCACTATCATTTATTGTCAAGAACACTATATTTACTGTCAAAGACAGGATCTAATAAAGTTATTCTGAGGTCAGATACATTGTATCAAAAGTATGCAACCACTTGGTAGCCAATGAGGCACTAAATGGATCTGCTCTGCTGCCATTTACATTTTTTAATCATCTGTCTTTCCCCCAACCATCCTTTCTTTCACCCCCCCCCCCACTCTTCCCACTTATACCATGCCTATCTAAATGCCTCAGTGAATTTGGTCTTCTCTTCTCATAATAGTAATTCATAGGTTCATAGGTTCATAGGTTCATACTAGGCTATCTGCCCGAGGGCATTTATAAGCCTAGCCCATTGTTTTGTGGCTTACGCCACCCCTTTAGTATGGGGAACTATACCCATTATTTTGCTGTGCCTCTGTCGAGCAGTGACACTGAGGTAATTCCTGGGGTATATCTGCGATCTCCCATCCATTGGTCAAGATTTCTCTTGAACAAGGCCAGCGAGGTGCTCTGCCTCACATGTACCGGGATTTTGTTCCACAGCATAGGGAGTCTTTGGGTGATGAATCTATCTCTCCAGCACGTCCTATTAATAGCCATGTCGAGGTTTAAGTCTCCGCCCTTGTGGCTCTGATGGATCTAGATTTTTGAGGTGAAGCATATTCATCAAATCTGGGTTTGACATGGCCTTGTATGTTAGGCAAAGGTCACCTCTGAGCAAGTGGTAAGCGACTGAATAGAGCTGGAGTTCTTTCAGTCGGGCAGCATAGGACAGATTTTGAGACCCTTTATCCTTTTGGTGAGGAACTTTTGTGGCCTCTCCAGCTGCTGCAAGTGTCGGGTCAGATACATTCCGAATGGGGCATTGTACTCAATCATTGGTCTGATGAGTGATGAGTAAAGGGAGACTATGACCTCCCTTGATCTAGATGAGAATCCCTTCATGATAAGGTGGGCAATGTAGAAGGACTTCCTAACTACTTTAGCTACATGGGTGTCGAATGACAGACTACTATCAACCTGGGTCCCCAGGTCCCTGATAACTTCTTCTGTGCTCAGTGGATTGCCACCTATTTGGTAGCTACGGGTAACCTTGTTTTTCCCGAAGGGTATGACTATGCATTTTTTGGCATTTAACTTTAGGCCGTGGCTCTGGCACCAGTTATCCGTTTCTGTGAGACCCTTCTGAAGGATATCTGTGTCAGATGTGTTTTCTACTATGGCGCCCAGTTTGCAGTCATCTGCAAACTTTGTCAGCCATAACCCTCCTGTGTTTGCTTGTACTTCGGAAAAGTAGATGCCAAACAAGAGTGGGCCCAGGACTGAGCCCTGTGGGACACCACTTGTGACAGGCTTTGAGTCTGACATGGCGCCAGCAACTCTGACCCTGTGGGTTCTGTCACTCAGCCAGTTTGCAACCCATCTTGTGATGTATGGGTTAACATTTAAGCTGATGAGTTTTTCAATGATACCCAAGTGGGGTATTGTATCGAAGGCCTTAGCCAGATCGAGGTAGGCTGTATGGACTGCCTTTCCTCATCAATGGCTTTGGTGACTGTTTGAAAAAGTCAACCAAGTTTAAAAGGCATGATCTGCCTTTGACAAAGCCAAACTGGGTTGGATCCAAAGTCTGCAAATTCCCTATGTCTTTATTTATGAGGTCCATTATGATCCTCTCCATGGCTTTGCAGATAAGGCTTGTCAAGCTAATGGGCGGTAATTTCCAGGGTCTGTGGAGGCACCGCCTTTGTGAAGTGGGACCACAGTTGCAGTGCGCCACTCCTGGGTGCGTATCCAGAGGTAAGACTTTGATTAAACAGCTGTCCTAGCTGTGGGTTTAATTCTTCATTGAGTTCATGGAGCACACAGCCGGGGACACCATCGGGTCCCATGGATGCTGTGTTTTTGCTTTGGAGAGAGCAGTTCTCACTTGGGCGCTGGAGATGTTTGGGGGCTGCACTCATTTGGTATAGATATCTCTCCTTTTGGGGAGGGGAGAAGTTTGCACTGAACCTGTCAGCCAGTATGTTGGCAATGTCTGTAGGATCAGTAATCTTCACATCATTTTGAACTAGTTCTGAGCATATCTGGGAGTTTCCTCCTAGGTTTCTAACATAGCTAAAGAAGGCCTTATGATTGTCTTTTGAGTCTTTAGCTATTTTTCTCTCGAAATTTGCTTTGGATGATTTTATGAGAGCTCTTAGTTTTTACTTATAGTGATCAAGGGTGTCTTACCTTTTAAGGATTTTGCTCTATCTTGTAGTAGCTTCCTCCTTTTGTTGTAGAGTTTGTTTATGGCTGGGGTCCACCAGACTGGACGCTTGCCTTTGGTACAAAGAGTCTTTGTTTTGCTTGGGATTGCCTTATCCATGCAGTCCTGCAGGTGCTGGTAGAAGGCGTTTGTAAGTGATTCAGCGGCTTGAGTATTGTTTTCCGCCGGCTCGGGGCCTGAAAGGAGACCACACTAGTCTTTAGAAGTGTGAAGTCGGCTTTTGAGAAGTTCTTTACTGTGGTCTTTTTATTTCAGGTGGGGTGGGATGAAGACCTCCAGCGAGATTAGTTTGTGATCTGATCTCACCAGTGAGGGTATACTTCGGTGTTGAACATTGTGCTCCCATGTTCGTGATGATGAGATCAAGTATATTATCTCCTCTTGTGGGGATGGTGACTAGTTGTTCCATGGCATTTGAGTTTATGAATTCCAGGAACTTTTGGGCTAGGGTGTTTGGGCTTGAGTAGTGTTCCCAGTCTATATTAGGGTAATTGAAGTCACCTAGTATGATGGTGTTTGGTGATACATTTATCCCCTCTAGTGTTTTCAGGAAGGCCATGTGAGTTTCCTGAGTTTGTGAGGGTGGCCTGTGACATGCTACAATTTGCAGAGCAGTCTTGCCTATGGTTAATTGCACCTGGATGGTCTCCGATGCATCGTGCGTTGCCACCAGTCTTGAGGTGTGGGTGTCCTTGATGAATATGGATACCCCCCCCTCCTTTCTTGGTATTGTCCGGATTTTGGGGCCGGAACGCATGATATGAGGTAAAACCTGATAGCGCTGGGGTGCTCTCAGGAGCCTTGAACCAGGTTTCTGTCACAGCACAGACATCGATGTTCTCCATACTGAGAAGGGCCTCGAGTGCGTGCATTTTGAGATTTAGACTTCTGGCATTGAGCAGCATTACCCTTAGTTTTTTCCTTTTTGTGTTCTAGGGTGGTAGGTTTAGAATTTGAGCCTTGCCTAAAAAGGCACTATGGGGTGGCAAGAGCCTTTGCCAATATCCGGAATCCCAGGGGTGACAGGTGCAAGCCGTCCCTTGAAGCAGCGTGGCTTGTCCAGCATGTCATCCCAGGCAGACAGATACTGGATCCCCTTTGAATGACACCAGTGTTTAAGCCAATTGTTAAAGCTGATCATCTTATCTCTGTATTGTGGCATCATTCTTGGTGAAGGTAGGATACTGCTCAAGGTCAGGGTCATACCTGCCTGGGCTACATAATCAGAGAGCTCCTCAATGTCTCTTTTCATGTAGTCCAAGGAGTGCGTCTCAGGTCGTTTACACCAGCGTGGACAATGACTGAGTCATATTTGTACCTGTTGTTGAGAGACCTGAGTGCTTGCGTTATGTGGCGGATTCTAGCGCCCGACAGGCAGCTTACTGTGACCTTCTCCTTACTCAGTCTGGTGAGCGGGACATCAGTGTGTCTGACTATGGAGTCACCAATGACTAGTGTGTCTGGCATTGTGTTTGGCCTTAAGGGCTGTGACTGTTTGACACTCTGACTGTGAGGTCTATGTGTTGCGGGTGTTGTGTTCTGAGGTGGTGGTTGTTTGGGTGTCTGCTTTGGTGGCCTCTGCTGTTTTGGTAGATTTTTGATCAGAGCCTCCAGTATGTCTTTGTGTGTTTATGTGTATGATTTGAGGTTGTAATGGTACTATGTGAGACTGGGTCTATAGTGTGTGTGGTAACCTTCTCCTCCTGACTGGTCTTGCCAGTCCTATGTTGAGAGAGCTCAGCCTCCAGTTTGGCCGTATAGTTGCATCTCTCGCATGTATTTGTGTTTTGTGGGAGGAGGAAAGGGTTGTCTGTGTACATGAGGCAATTGAAACATTGCCTCAATATTCCCAGGTTCACCAGCTGAGCAGGAGAGGACACTAGCAACTGATCCCTCGACATGCTAGAAGGGTAGACGAAAAACTTTAAAAAAGATTCGGGGACGTGGGTGACCGAGAAATGGGGGTTGCCTTTTGGGGTACTATCTATGACAAGAGTGCCGTATCAAGGTAATAAGTACTGTAGGAGCAAGTGCTAGGTTTAATAGATAGAGAATAGTCTACTTGGAGTCAAGTAGAGTTGATCTTTTTAGTTATAGGATACGCTGATTTGATCAGTAGTATAGTTCGAGGAAGGTAGTTTTAAGGGAAAATTTGAAGAGTGGACTTTAGGTAGCCGAATAGTTTAAACCTGCTTAACCGGCACTGCCCTAGTGTGCAACAGTGGCAGCTCCGCGCTAAATCGCTCTAAATCGCGCTAACCCGCGTTTAGCGCGTTTTATACCAGGGGGCTGGAAAAAGCTAGAAACTGGCCCAAAACGACCAATAAACTACTAGTTACTGGCTGAAACCTCACAAAACTGGACAAAAGGCAGCTCAATGCTTCCCACTCCCACTGGTAAGCAAGGTAGCTTCCCTTCCCCAAATAAGGCAAGGAAACAGTACACAGGAACTACAACCAAAGCCCAGGAATCAGCAACTCTGAAACTGGACTAAACTAGTAAAGCAAGAAAGCAAGGTAGCTTCCCTTCCCCCAAATAAGGCAAGGAAACAGTACACAGGAACTACAACCAAAGCCCAGGAATCAGCAACTCTGAAACTGGACTAAACTAGTAAAGCAGGAAAAACAAGAGATATTTTTTTCTTTTTTTTCTTTTTTTGCACAAAACAGGCAGAAACAGGTACAGCAAACACTTATAAATGCTATGAATCAGCTACTACAGCTTACACAGAAGAATTTGCTACAAATACAGTCAAATAGTAACAAACAAGGATTCCAAGTGCAATATTAAGTTAAATGCAGTAAAAACAGCTTCAATGTAACAGAAAGGCAGGCGAAATACAGTTGCTAGGTATTCAGATGTGGAAAGCAACAAAAATATACTTAGTATCAAGAAAAGTCGCTTATTCAGCTCTCTGCAGCCTGGATTACTCTGCTGGCCCACGTGGAGTCTGTGCTGAGTAGGTACAAGCTGAAAGTTTTATACCAGGGGGCTGGAAAAAGCTAGAAACTGGCCCAAAACGACCAATAAACTACTAGTTACTGGCTGAAACCTCACAAAACTGGACAAAAGGCAGCTCAATGCTTCCCACTCCCACTGGTAAGCAAGGTAGCTTCCCTTCCCCCAAATAAGGCAAGGAAACAGTACACAGGAACTACAACCAAAGCCCAGGAATCAGCAACTCTGAAACTGGACTAAACTAGTAAAGCAGGAAAAACAAGAGATATTTTTCTCTTTTTTTTCTTTTTTTTCACAAAACAGGCAGAAACAGGTACAGCAAACACTTATAAATGTTATGAATCAGCTACTACAGCTTACACAGAAGAATTTGCTACAAATACAGTCAAATAGTAACAAACAAGGATTCCAAGTGCAATATTAAGTTAAATGCAGTAAAAACAGCTTCAATGTAACAGAAAGGCAGGCGAAATACAGTTGCTAGGTATTCAGATGTGGAAAGCAACAAAAAATATACTTAGTATCAAGAAAAGTCGCTTATTCAGCTCTCTGCAGCCTGGATTACTCTACTGGCCCACGTGGAGTCTGTGCTGAGTAGGTACAAGCTGAAAGTTTTATACCAGGGGGCTGGAAAAAGCTAGAAACTGGCCCAAAACGACCAATAAACTACTAGTTACTGGCTGAAACCTCACAAAACTGGACAAAGGCAGCTCAAGGCTGCCCACTCCCACTGGTAAGCAAGGTAGCTGCCCTTCCGCCAAATAAGGCAAGGAAACAGTACACAGGAACTACAACCAAAGCCCAGGAATCAGCAACTCTGAAACTGGACTAAACTAGTAAAGCAGGAAAAACAAGAGATATTTTTTCTTTATTTTTTTTTTTCACAAAACAGGCAGAAACAGGTACAGCAAACACTTATAAATGCTATGAATCAGCTACTACAGCTTACACAGAAGAATTTGCTACAAATACAGTCAAATAGTAACAAACAAGGATTCCAAGTGCAATATTAAGTTAAATGCAGTAAAAACAGCTTCAATGTAACAGAAAGGCAGGCGAAATACAGCTGCTAGGTATTCAGATGTGGAAAGCAACAAAAATATACTTAGTATCAAGAAAAGTCGCTTATTCAGCTCTCTGTAGCCTGGATTACTCTGCTGGCCCACGTGGAGTCTGTGCTGAGTAGGTACAAGCTGAAAGTTTTATACCAGGGGGCTGGAAAAAGCTAGAAACTGTCCCAAAATGACCAATAAACTACTAGTTACTGGCTGAAACCTCACAAAACTGGACAAAGGCAGCTCAATGCTTCCCACTCCCACTGGTAAGCAAGGTAGCTTCCCTTCCCCAAATAAGGCAAGGAAACAGTACACAGGAACTACAACCAAAGCCCAGGAATCAGCAACTCTGAAACTGGACTAAACTAGTAAAGCAGGAAAAACAAGAGATATTTTTTCTTTTTTTCTTTTTTTTCACAAAACAGGCAGAAACAGGTACAGCAAACACTTATAAATGCTATGAATCAGCTACTACAGCTTACACAGAAGAATTTGCTACAAATACAGTCAAATAGTAACAAACAAGGATTCCAAGTGCAATATTAAGTTAAATGCAGTAAAAACAGCTTCAATGTAACAGAAAGGCAGGCGAAATACAGTTGCTAGGTATTCAGATGTGGAAAGCAACAAAAATATACTTAGTATCAAGAAAAGTCGCTTATTCAGCTCTCTGCAGCCTGGATTACTCTGCTGGCCCACGTGGAGTCTGTGCTGAGTAGGTACAAGCTGAAAGTTTTATACCAGGGGGCTGGAAAAAGCTAGAAACTGGCCCAAAACGACCAATAAAACTACTAGTTACTGGCTGAAACCTCACAAAACTGGACAAAAGGCAGCTCAATGCTTCCCACTCCCACTGGTAAGCAAGGTAGCTTCCCTTCCCCAAATAAGGCAAGGAAACAGTACACAGGAACTACAACCAAAGCCCAGGAATCAGCAACTCTGAAACTGGACTAAACTAGTAAAGCAGGAAAGCAAGGTAGCTTCCCTTCCCCCAAATAAGGCAAGGAAACAGTACACAGGAACTACAACCAAAGCCCAGGAATCAGCAACTCTGAAACTGGACTAAACTAGTAAAGCAGGAAAAACAAGAGATATTTTTTCTTTTTTCTTTTTTTCACAAAACAGGCAGAAACAGGTACAGCAAACACTTATAAATGCTATGAATCAGCTACTACAGCTTACACAGAAGAATTTGCTACAAATACAGTCAAATAGTAACAAACAAGGATTCCAAGTGCAATATTAAGTTAAATGCAGTAAAAACAGCTTCAATGTAACAGAAAGGCAGGCGAAATACAGTTGCTAGGTATTCAGATGTGGAAAGCAACAAAAAATATACTTAGTATCAAGAAAAGTCGCTTATTCAGCTCTCTGCAGCCTGGATTACTCTGCTGGCCCACGTGGAGTCTCATGAATGTCCAGCATTCCCGTTAAAAAAATGCTTTTGCAAATATAGGAAGTAGCTGGCCACTGCAATCTTCTGCTAGCATCTCCCTTTCGTATCTGCTATTTTTTAAGATGACCAATTCACATTTCCCTGATATGACCTTGTGTGAACATATCATGTCCATCCCTCTCCCAATAACCCAAGAGTATCTTCCAGTCAGGAATGAGTAAAGCTCCAGCTCCTCTGGTCTCTGGACTCTATCCTTTCACTTTTGTCTCAAGCAGTCTTCTAGTGACTCTTTCTGAAAGCTTCATAGTCTTCCTCTGACTATGTAGAACAAGAATGAAGAGTATAAAATAATAAAATGATAATGGTTCAAGCACCTTACTAAGGTTAGTCGCTAGTTCCTCAGCTAACATCTTCCAGGAGAATAAACTGCCAATTATAAAAAGCTAAAGATAATCCCTAATGTTAGTTCCTTCTCTTTCATTCATATTTAATTGCTTAAAATTGCAGCCTCCAAAAAAGGCACTATTACTCTCAAGATACTATAAAAAGTGCATAGTAGCTGAACTGCTATCTATTTATTTTTTTATTTTTTATATCTCTTATGTGTTCCTGGAACCTTGTTTTTAATTTTAGGAAATCTGGCCTATATAATCAGTACCACTTTTTACAGCAATTAACATGACTGCGAGCAAATGTATTAACATTAGGGATTATATTTTATATAAGGATACATTATTTATTATAAAATTTAAAATGATGCAATCTTATGGTTTGAATAGCTAGTGTTCTTGGAAGAGTGTTTTTTGAAAAGGTCTGTCTTTTAATTAATTTATTGGTTTATTATTTTAGGTATTAATTGTTGTTAATATAAATTATTCATGTTTTGGTGGTTCTTTTTCTAATATGGCCTCCAGAACAATATAAAGTATTCAAGGTGTCCCTTTGACCAAAACTAAGTAGTCTACCACTATTTTTTCTGTTAATCATTTTTCAACTGGAAGATGCCTCCAGCATTGCAAGCACTACTGTAATTCCCCCTGGCACTGAGCATGCTTGCACAGTCCTCATCGAGACCAAACCACTTTTGCTTGATCTACTGCCATCAGTTACAATTCATACAGCTAATATTTTTCAACCATGTTTTTTCACGTCTCAAGTGGAGTACTTTCTATATGTCTACAGTGACTCTATCCTCCCACTTGGGCAGCCTTTTTAACTTCTTTAGATATTGAACTTCCAAAATTTCATAAAGCACTAACACCTTATGATGTTTTCGGCTTTTGTGATTGTTAAGACTCCTATTGTTTATGACACCTATATGAGTGCTATACTTTGTAAATTTACAGGAAATGTACACTGCCATGACCTGTAGGCTAATGACTATAAAAATGCTGGAAATGTCTATTTATATATTGTTATATAGTGGTGCAGTTGTAACACACTTGTCCTTTATGCAAAAGGCTGATGGGTTCTTTTCCCACACCAGGTAAATGGATTGCTGACATTGCACTTCTGAGTGTGTTGTCTTTCAAATGAGATGTTAAATTGCAGCTTCATGTGCCTGAACTGATGGTAGTTTAGGAGGACTTACATAAAGTATCTCATGGCACCTATCAAAATTATACAGGGAAGATATATTATGCCCTGGCCAAATTTCCACTAGTATAAATGCCACCCTAGATATCCCTTGAAAAAAGGCTAATAGCATAGTGGGACTAATTCTGTCAATAAAGGATACATTTATATATATGCATGTATATGTATGTGTGAATTCAGAATCATTTATCTGTACATTTACTTGAACTATCTGGATATTTCTTTGTTGAGCCAAGCACTGAATATATGCCCACTATAGACTGATTAACTTGTATACTTGTCATCAAAAATATTTTCTACTTGTATGAATGCTGAGTAAAAACATTGACTTATACTATTTATATATAAATATGGAGTTTTTATTCCCAGGCCTGAATCACACTATCCAGTTATAAATGTAGAATTTAATCATAGGTTCTTCTATGAAGATGAAGTCTGCTGAGGCAATAATTATGTTATCAAACAAAAGAAGTAAAGCAGTTATTGGCAATACCCATTATATTACATAACCTTATGTTATCAGTACCCTTTTGACCCTCACATCTGTAATATATTTAGCTTATAAGTACTTGAAATTTCATAATACAAAGTAAATGAGATGTGTTTTCCTCATAGCTATGTCAATAAGTACAACTGCATTCTTGAGAAAAGTATCTTGCTTAGTTGTGAATAACCGAACAGATATCACCACTTTCGGCCATTACTCTATATTGTTCCCACATTTATACCAGTAATATAAAAGACAACTGATTCTCTGTAAGCCCTGCACTCGAGGAGTTGACTTGGGGGGTAGGAAAGATGGGGGGTGTAAGCACATATGAGGACAAACGTATGTCATTACTTGTTAAGTGTAAGGGAACAAAAATAGGAAGGGCATAAAAATAATCCGCCTGCTATGACCATATGCATAATACTACTAAAGGGCACCAACATCAGCCTCAAATAATGACAGGCTTTTGGATTAGGACCATGGTGGGCCAAGTGTGACTCCCTGTGTCTGAAATCAAGAGAAGATTCACCAGTAGCACCCAATAGTCTGCTTCATGGAGTCCAAAAAGTGATTTAAAAAATATACATAAGATTTGGCCATATATGTGTTGGCCTGTTTGGCTACACTGTAATATTTAAGGTAGATAAACATTAGTTTAGGAGGAAACTTTATTAGTTCCATCATACAGGAACGTAATGCTAAAAGGATTCTCCTTAATATGCCATTGAACTTAAAGCCATACTAAATGAAAAAATGACAATACATTTCAGTTTGTTAAATAGAATTGGGGAAATGATATCTTGTTTTTACACTACAATTTTATTTAAGTGACTCTGTTTACCACAGCTTACCTTAAATGACAATACTACAGATAATTAAACATCGCATGTTAAAGAACACAAGAAAGCAGACAACTATAAAACTAAAAGGATACTTTATTAAATTAGAGAATTTAGATTAAATCTAAAATTTACAAGAAAGAGTAACTATAT
This sequence comes from Protopterus annectens, assembly GCF_019279795.1. NCBI lineage: Eukaryota > Metazoa > Chordata > Ceratodontiformes > Protopteridae > Protopterus > Protopterus annectens. The sequence goes on along the minus strand of NC_056742.1, from coordinate 58,413,489 downwards.
ATGCAACAATATTAAAACAGTCTTTGCACTTAGCATTTTGATTAAAAAAGGATGTTAATGATAATACAACTAATTTAATTAGGAATTATTTTACTGGTCCTCCAGAATTTTAAATTTAATATAATTATAGAAAAGAATAAGAAAATAAATATTATAACTCAATGATAGTATTGAACACTGAATAAAGAAAAAAAAAATGAGTGCACACTACAGATATGCACTTAAACTTTAAGCTGATAGCTTTAAAGTCCCAGTAACTGCTATGTGGTTTCCTAAGACAAAGCTGCACTCATGCTTTAGAAAGACTCCTTGTGAAAATGAGTTACATCAGTAAATGCATCTGTATGGTAGCAAGATTCTGTGACATGGGATTTGCAAGCAGCGTTCTGTTAAACTGTGTTGTAGCAAAGTATACCCATTATATGCACTGTACGTGGAAATATCCTCTGACCACAAGTGTAGCAAAGTAAAGCAATGCATACAGACATTATTGAAAATTATGGAAGTGCATTCACTACTGTAAGTTCCAGTATACTAAATACAGCCATAGTTAAACAACATGGAGCTATGCTGTGCAAACCTAATGTCAAATAAATAACTCAACAGTCTAGGAGTAGAAGTGTAGTAATATGACTGACCTAAAGATAAGCTGTGCTGATGCAAACTGACAAGAAAGCATAAGTGAAGTGATACTGCTAATTTATTTTATTTGGGTAATTGTATTTATTAACTAAAGTACAGTTCAGATCTTTGCAAACTTGGTTTTTCAGATTCAGCCTGGGAACATTGTCTAATTAAGTGACTTGCCTCACAGTTTCAAAGTAAGCAACTGTAGCTTAACAAATAAAGTGATAACTCTACAGTGACACTCAACAGAAGCTTGTTAACAACTCATATCCTTAATTCCCTGTGTTGATGACAAGCAATACTGGGGAGCTGACAGAATAATGATGACGGAAGTCAGAGTTGGGCATGGCACATTGCACTTGTATTTAATCAATCAATCACTTGATCAGTAATCAAATAAATAATACACAATAGTGAAAAAAGTAAGTCAACATCCCATGCACTTCATCAGACACTTATCTCTATTCTGAGCAAATGTCCAGCAACTCAGACAATGTAACCAATCACTAGGCCCTCACATACTTAAAGAAAAAAAAAAGTTCCACAACAAACATGCAATAAATATATATTTATACCCTATACAACCAACCTTCCCCACTAAATAAAACCCCTAGCCACAGAATGTAATAAAACTAGAACATTTTAAAATTAAATAAGCAGGGAAAGAAAATCACAATCAGGAAGTAACATCAGAGGCAAATTAACTTAAATACAGGAAGTTAAAATATCCAACATTAAACTTAAAAACAAAACTTATGAAACAAACAATTAGATATTAACATAGAATCGATTTCTCTATTGCAAAACTTCTTAAAAACTACCCAAAATATTAAAAAAATGAATAAAAACAACTCAGTAGAACATTAGTGCACCATTTATGAAACAGCTCTATTATAAAAAGGCTACACAATCTGTACAAACACACTTCAAATTGCTAACTGCACAAATATCACCGTACCTACATCCTACTTAAACAAACAGAAAATAATAATCAAAACTAAAGCAATAGATAAAGAAATCATGAGTGGAAAATGTAGAGTGTTTAGTTGTAGAATGTTGTTTGACACTTGAAATATCTACATTGTAACATCAGAGAATGTATCTTATAAAACCACTCATCAACACACTAATACTCTTTTTAAATATGTTTTACTTTTTTTGTTTTTCTTCATATAAAGGGGGGGGGGGGGCAGTAGAGCATGAGAGCATTAAGACTTGGCACTCCTAATTAGGAGAGATGGAATTAGTGCCAGATCAGAGAACAAAAGTTTTTTCCCCTCCTAGACATAGTGTTGAGGGTTGCTAGATCAGAAAGCAACACTGAGAACCATGTGAGACATCTATGGCTCTGTCTTCCAGGATCTTAGATTTATACTAAGCTAACTACACTTGCAAGCCAATTATCCTTTATGAGACTCAAATCCTGCACCTTGTGTTTGTAAAGCAAACACCTTAACCATTAGGCCACCCTCCCACTCCCAGTAAACCTGCTAGGGGTTCTATAGCTTGTATGAACAGAAAAGAAGAGTGAGGACATCCCAGTCTGGTGCCTATCGGCACTGGAAATGTAGGAGAGATAGATTTGCCAGTTAATACTGTAGTAATTAGATAAGGCTTCTGTAGCTTGAAGAAATTACAGGGGATGACTGATTTCAGCCAACACCTACTATAGAAAATCTAACCCAATGTTGTTAGAGGCCTTTTCAAATTGTATAACTGTTGCAACAGCTAGTCTGGTACATATTTTAACTGTGTGTATATGCTTTTTATTTTATTCATTTGTGTATTTATCAGGGTAGTACAACAGATCATTTGTAGGCATAGTCTTGGTGATGAAATTCACAACATCAGTAAATAAGTAACTTACTAAATAAATTAAATAAATAAACACAAAATAAAAAAATAAAAAAATAAATTAAAAAAGATCACTGATTATCAAACATGGATTAATCACAGAAGAAGGAAAGTTCAGCAGACAATTAATATAACATAGTACAATATATATATTACAATACAATAAAACAGCATGAAGATGATCTTACATAGACCTAACCTGCACAAATCCCATTCGTGGGTCTCTCATTAACTTTGGCAAGAGGAATTTGACTCTAGTGGTGGAGATCATAGCATATATCTTAGATTCTACATTAATCAGTGAGATCTACTTATAATTATTCATAGTACAGTGACACTGTATTCTCTCGGGACAGCGTGATCTCTTCTGACTTCCTTATTCTATTTAAAAGAGTACTGAAAATAAGGGCAATTTGTCCCTGTAATATCACATATAAACCAAACCTTCAGCCATCAGGAGCCCTTATCAATTCATGTATCATATAAGGATCACACCACTTCTTTAGAACTAATTTCTTTGTTTAAGGTAGCGATATCCTCTATTTTTATTTTAGGGAGCACATGATATTCAAGTGCTGTGCAAAAATGGAAGTCCCATCTGTTTCTTCATCATTTACCCTAGCCATGGAGTATCGTTAGTATAATTTCAAGTACTGCAGTCTGATCCCTGAAGCTTCACAAGTATATAGATCATCCAAACATATTATTTCTATGAGTACAGCAATGCAATGTAAACTAATTGTATGTTTTACAGTCTCACTTGCTTTATTAGGTTGGTCATTTTTAAATCCCGGAAATTTTTGCATTTCACTAAGTGTATAATCTGTCCAGTCTGTACCACACTTAAATACTGCCCATCATGTGATAATGCAGGCAAGCACTAGATTGCAAATTGAATTTCAGCCAGATGTCATGGAGTATTTTAGAGGTTTATTGGCCTCAGTCTTCACCATATGACTGAGTACCTCAGAGGGTTTTCGTTCATCATTAAAATAATCCTGCAAGTTTTCTACCAGACCCATTGTAATGGATACCAGAGAAGACCAGTACCTGCAGGTGCTGTGTGCTGCAGCATACGTACTACTTCCATACCCATTGGGACCAGTCTTTTTCTTTACTGCCAATGCTCTCTGATGAATGATTCTGCAACAGTGAATATGCAGTGTCCTATGCAGGTGATGGTCTTATCAGGGCTACCAAAAAAAACCTTATCCTTGGACATCACATACTATGCAACAGTCACCCATAATTCCTCTCATAGATATTACTGCAGTGCCGAGAGACTAGTTGGCATAATGGTTAAGGTCTTTGCCCCCTATGTACATGATAAAAGGTTTGATCTTGATCATCATCTCTGTCCAATTCCTGTTTGGAGTTTGCAAGTTCTCCATGTATCTTTTCAGGGTTCCTCCCACCTCCAAAAAGCATGCTGAGTGTTTCCATCTCAAACTCACCAATGAATGGAGCTGTGCATAACAGCACAGAGTCTACATGGTGTCCTACAAGGGGAACTGTTGTATAGACTAAGCATTTTGGGCATCTACAATGGTGTATAGTGTCCTCTAGATAGGAGAACATGGATCACAGACTGTGGACCGTGGCATGACTAGCCACTTGATGGTGTAAAATATGGCTGTAGGTGATTTGGTTATGTTGACTTCTGTTGACAAATGGACATGGGTGTTTGCCACTGATAAGTGGGTTGAGGACCCAGCCTACTTTGACATATACCATGGACCCATGGTAAAGGTGAGAGGGGTGTATGTGCCCCTACTGGCCAATGTGTACCCACCATAATGACCTGCAGCCCCAGATCAGTAAGCTACTGGCCAGCCAGTGTCATTTACTCAACCTGGGTTACCTGGGATAGCAAAAACTGAATGTAAAACCAAAAAACCTGCCAAACATGAACTAAGAATTGCTACACTCAATGTAAGTTCACTGACAGGATGAAGCTTGGAAGTGGAGGACACCATGGTACAGAGTAGGCTGGACATCCTACATATCAGGAAACAAGATGGAAGGGCAGTGCAGCAAATCCACTTGGCTTTGGATCCAGAGACTACTACTCAGAAGGAGGGAAGGCAAGAAATGGTGTAAGAATTGAGGGGAGGGAGAGATTTTAGAAAATAGTATCATCAGATGCCATCAGAATTAGTAATGATAGGACATTACTCATAATCTCAGCCTATGCTTCACAGCAGGGTTATTGTAGTGAGGAAAAGAGTGCATTCAGGCAGCAGTTGCAGGCCCTATTACATGAAGCAGGACAACATGAATTTGTGTTGATAATGGGTAACTTGAATGCACATATTGGGACAGACAGAGCAGGATATGAGGACTGCCTGGGTTCACATGAGTGGGGTAACATGAATAAAGAAAGAGAGGCCATTCTAGACTTCTATCTGGGAAATGGCTTGATAGTAGTTAACACATGGTTCAGAAAGAAAGACAGTCACAAGATCACATACAAGGGTGGCCAAGATGTAACTCGGGTAGCCTTTCTCCTAATAAGGAAAGGGCACTGGGGTAGAATCAGTGATTGCAAAGTCATCCCCAGTGAAACAGTTGGCCCACAGGATAAAACACTGGTTGGCAGAATCAGCTGCAAGCAGTGGTCAGAGAGGGATCTAAGGTCAACAGAGACCAGGCTGATGACCTGGAAGTTGATTAGAGAGAAAGCACAACATTTCAATGACTTACTCAGCGGTCTGGCATCCAAAGAAGAGGAGGAAATAGGTGGAATTGAAGAAGAATGTCAGTGCCTCAGAACAGTGTATGTGAGGACTACAGAGGAAATATGTGGCAAAGCCAGATATGGAAATAAAGTACATAAGGTAAGCTGGTGGTGGAATTCAAAAGTCTAGGAAGTCATCAAAAGAAAGAAAGACTGCAGGAAAATGGGAGACAGAAAAGTCAGACTAAGCTAGGAAGGAATACTGGTTGGCTAACAAGGAAGCTAAGAAAAACAATGCAATAGCAAAGAACAAGGCATTGCAGGCACTGTCAGCTTATGGAAAGTGACTCAGTAGGTGGCACAAAGAAACTATATCAGGTTGCAAGACAAAAAAGAAAGATAAATAAGATAGTCAGACACCTTTTATAAGGGATGTCAGCAACAACCTGCTCAACGGTCCACAAGACACCAAAGGCAGGTGGAAGGAGTACTTCCAGCAGCTTCTGAATGAAGAAAACCCCATTGCAGGTGTACTGCCCCAGACATAGCCTACGATGAGAGAAGAAGAAGAGCGCACCCTAGAAGAAGTAAAAATAGCCCTAAGGAAAATTAACTCAGGGAAAGCAACATGCTCAGATGAGGTCATAGCAGATATGATAAAGATGCTAGGTGAGATAGAGGAGAAATGGCTCCTAGGGTAACTCATTGCAGTGTGGTGAGAAACGTGTATCCCAGATGACTGGAGAATAAGCATACTCATCCCAGTATACAAGGACAAAGGGAACATCCACAACTGTGGGCAGTACAAAGGTATCAAACTCCTGTCACATTGCATGAAAGTTCTGGAGAGGGTGATTGATGAATGGATATGCAGAGTAGTAGAAAGTAAGATGGGAGATGAGCAGTTCAGATTCATATCAGGATGTAGCACAACTAACCTGATGTTTGCAGTGAGACAGATATTTGAGAAGATGCTAGAGGTGAGGAAAAATTCCATCTGGGCATTCCTATACCCAGACAAAGCATATGACAAGGTCCCAAGAAAACTGATTTGGGTAGTAATGTGGTGTTTTGATGTCCCAGAAACATTGGTAGAATTAATGCAAGCTATGTAGGAGGACCCAATTACTCAAGTAGGAACAATGCTCGGTTACGCAGAAGGGTTCCCAGGGGAGTGGGTGTGCATCAGGATTCAGCTGTCTGAGCCCACCCAATGCTGTTCATACTGGTGATGGACTACATTAGCAAACAGTTTGGATGGACAGATCATCAAAGTTGTTGTATGCAGATGATGTGGCATTACTGGCAGACTCTGCACAAGAATGTCAGCAAAGGATAAGAGAGTTAAATACAAAATTGAAGGCACATAGGATGAATAAAAGTACAGATAAGACAGTGGTAATGGCACCAAATTGTGGAAATCAGAAGAAGCTGAGAATTGTGAAAGAAGGAAGATAGTAGAACAGGTTCATAGATTAAAGTATCTAGGAGGGATAGTTGAAGAGAAGGGAAGTCTGAATTAAGAGGTCAAAGCTAGCATCAGTGGGGTTGGAGCCAACTGGTATAGAGAGTCAGGTGCAGTGTATAACAGAAGAATGCCAAAGAAGCTAAAATGCAAGGTGTACAAAATAGCGGTGCAACCAGTGCTACCCTATGGTACAGAAACCTGAGCAGTAAAGGCAGAGCAGATCAGGAAACAAAGTGCTTGAGAAGGGTTGTAAGATGCCCACTGTGGGGCAAACGAAGAAATGAGGACATGAGAGTAGAAGCCAAAGTAGCTCCAATTGCAGAAAAGATCAAAGAGAACAGATCACGGTGGTTCAGGCACATATGCAGAAAAGCAGAAGACAATCTGGTGAAGAAGATTTGGGACAAACTGGAAGAAGGTAAGAGGAAAGGAGGGCATCCAGCAAAGAGGTGGATGGATTGTGTGACAGAATATCTGTGACAGTGGAGCATGAGTGTCAAAGAAGACAGAACTGTGACATTACATTGATAGAGGTGGTGACAGATAACACAACACCTTGACCCCATGTAGATAAAGGGAAAAAGGCGGTTGATGATGATGATGATGATGATGATGTTATGATATGTTAGTACTACCAGCATCTGGAAATAACATCATCACATATTTTTCTGAGTGCTTGATATTATCAGAATCTATAAATAAGCTAAAACATGTCATGTCTTCCAATAGCATTTAGGGTCACTGTAAATACAATACAGATGACAGAGCATATGGAGAATGCATGAATTTGGGATTACTGTGTTCTAAGCCAGTTCTTCATTAATATTCATTGTTGCAGTTAATTCTGTGTGCATCCTTCCAGTGAAAGCCTCATTATCGGTCACGGAAATGTATAATGACTGATCTGAAGGCATATCTTCTTAGCAATAACATGCAAGGATATGTTGGTAGTACAAAGCACCCGGGGTAAACACTATGGGTAGTCATGCCACTGATCACTTTAAACAGTGCCACAGCTGTAAAATTCGACAGAATCTATGAAGGTTGTGTGGAAAGTTGTTTGAACAGAACTTGCTCCAACTTTAATAACAATTACAACTGTCAGGTTTGCAGCAGAAAAAGCCAGGTTGATGATTGTTGGACAACAAGTGGGCATTTCTAACAGGAATGTAATGCCAGTTTCCATGCTAGTCTTCATCCATCCAAATTCTGACCAACACCACATCCAGAGTGAAGTTTGTTGGGCCCATGAGAGGCTAATAAATCAGGTAATTTCATACACCTGATAAAATGCATGCATAAACATAATGGTAGAGTGTGTAGCAGGCAGAACATACAAAGGTGTGTGTGTGTGTGTGTGTGTGTGTGTGTGTGTGTGTGTGTGTGTGTGTGTGTGTGTGTGTGTGTGTGTGTGTGTGTGTGTGTGTGTGTGTGTGTGTGTGTGTGTGTGTGTGTGTGTGTGTGTGTGTGTGTGTCCTACTGAGGTTAGTATTTCCTTTTGTATAATTACTCAGTAGGTGACTTCAATATCTGTACCATTTTTATGGTAATGCAAGAGATAGGAAATTCATTCACCCCACTAATTAGTACCCCACAATGTCGAGTAGTTGTACATTGACTGAAAATCAAATACAAGTTTCATTTGAAAGGTAGATGATTTGCATAATTTGTTGTGTCATTTTGTTCCTAGCAGTCAAAGATCTGCATTTACCTGGTGTTGTTGACCCATACACTCTACCAAAACTGAAATCATTGAGACAAATCTGCCAGAACTACAGTTTAATGAAACTACAAACTAGAGAACGACGAAACAAGAAACTTTGAACAGGTTTCTGGACCTTACCTTTTCCCCACTGTAGTGCAATCTTAGAGTTAACATATAAAATGTACAGGGGGTGTAGGGGTGCAGGGGGGCTTGCCCCCCTGCAAAAGTGTCAATAACGGTAAGTTTTTCATTTTAAATTTTAAAAAGTATCTGTAGAGATGTTTAATATCCAACGTACAGTGTTTTGTCATTCAGTAGTTTGTAGTTTCGGCAGATTCAGCTCACTGATTTCAAGTTTCGGTAGAGTCTAATTTCTGTCTACAGAAGTAGCCCCATATGTGTGTGTGTGTGTGTGTATGTATATATATATAAATATATATATATATATATAGATATATATATATATATACATATATATATATATATAGTTTCATAGTTTCATAGTATAGTACTAGGCTATCTGCCCTGGGGCATTTGTAAGCATAGCCATAGTGATGTGGCATTTGCCACCCCATGAAATGGTACAAAAATGTACAGAATAAATTAAGAATACTGTGTCTAGTAGTGACACAATGAAGGTCCCCTTATATAATAGAATTAGTTTACTGTGCCCCTGTCTAGCAGTGACACAGATGTGACCCCTGGGGTAAACTTACGATCTCCCATCCACTCATCAAGATTTCTCTTGAAGAGAGTCAGTGAGGGGCTCTGCCTAATACGAACTGGGATCTTGTTCCAAAGCACGGGAAACCTCTGGGTTATGAATCTATCCCTCCAGCATGTCCTATTCATACTTGTGCCGAGGTTTAAGTCTTTAACTCTTGTGGTCCTGATGGACTTGGATTTTTTGAGGTGGAGCATGTCCATCAGATCCTGATTGGACATGGCCTTGTACGTCAGGCAGACATCACCTCTGAGCAGGCGGTATGATACTGAATAGAGCTGAAGTTTCTTTTGTCTGGCAGAATAAGACATATGTTGGAGACCCTTGATCCTCTTGGTGAGGTACTTTTGTGGTCTCTCCAGCTGTTGCAAATGCCGGGTGAGGTACATACCAAATGGGGCATTGTACTCAATCATGGGTCTGATGAGGGAGGAATATAGGAGTACAATGACATCCTTGGATCTGGATGTGAATCCCTTCATGATGAGGTGTGCAAGGTAGAATGTTTTTCTAACCACTTTGGCAACGTGGGTATCAAATGAGAGGTCACTGTCGACTTGGGTCCCTAGGTCTCTGATTACTTTTTCAGTACTCAGTGGTTTGTTGTCTATGTGATAATTTGTGGGTAATTTGTTTTTCCCAAAGGGGATGACTATACATTTTTTGGCATTTAGTTTAAGGCCGTGACTCCGGCACCAGTTGTCCATTTCTGTGAGGCCTTTTTATAGGATGTGTGTGTCTGCTGGTGTATCTACTATGGCGCCTAGTTTGCAGTCATCTGTGAACTTTGTCAGCCACAGCCCTCCCATGTTTGCTTTAACATCTGAGAAATAAATGCCGAACAAGAGGGGTCCCAGGACAGATCCCTGTGGGACACCACTTGTGACTGGCTTTGAGTCTGACATTGCTCCAGCGATTTTAACTTTATGGGTTCTGTCCTTTAGCCAGTTTGCAACCCATCTAGTGACATAAGGGTTTATATTTAAACTGTTGAGCTTATCTATGATGCCTGAGTGGGGTATTGTGTCGAAGGCCTTAGCCAAGTCTAGGTATGCTGTATGGACTGCTTTGCCCTTGTCAATGGCTCTAGTGACTGTTTCAAAAAAGTCAACCAGGTTTAAAAGGCAGGATCTGCCCTTTACAAAGCCGAACTGGGTGGGGTCAAGTATCTGTAGGTCCCCTATGTCTCTGTTTATGAGTTCTGTGATGATTCTTTCCATAGCTTTGCAGACCAGGCTGGTTAAGCTTATGGGGCGGTAGTTTCCAGGGTCTGTAGAGGCACCCCCCTTGTGGAGTGGGACCACTGTTGCTGTACGCCAGTGTTCAGGTACATATCCCGAAGTAAGGCTAAGGTTAAATAGCATTTTTATGTGTGGGTTTAGCTCCTCTTGGAGTTCACGTAACACGCAACCCGGGATACTGTCAGGTCCCATTGATGCTGTGTTTTTTGCTTTGTTTAGGGCGGTTCTCACTTGGACATCTGAGATGACAGGGAGATTACATTCAGCCAGAATGTTGGCAATATCTGTGGGTTTAGTGTATTTTTTATTGTTGTGAACCAACTCTGAGCATATCTGAGGGTTTCCGCCCAGGTTTCTAACATAGCTGAAGAAGGCTTTGTGGTTATCTTTAGTGTCCTTAGCGATTTTTCTCTCAAAGTTGGCCTTGGATGTTT